>NC_088650.1:23256545-23289045 GCF_964019385.1 Sycon ciliatum
GGAGATGCTGCCAGGCATAGTAGTGTGCAGGCACTGGATCAGCGAGAAAGGGGCCGCGAAAAGAAGCAAAAAGGAAAAAAGAAGAAGAAAGAAACGTTAACGCAAAACATTCTGCACTGAGGTGTTTCGAGAGTTCTAGGGAGCAAGGTACAGTTCAGTGGGGCGAAGACGACAAGGTGATCGTTGTGGGACTGGAGAATGGAATATCGTCAAATTTAGCCATGGAATGCTGTCGCCCACAACCAATCCTGGCGCATCAGGTGCTGACAAAAGCGAGACTTGAAGGCTTGCATTCCCTTCGATGCAGGAGGTTCCGGGATAACTTGCTCAGGAATGTCGTTCCATGCCGCAATGAGGGTGTTGGGGAATGACCTCAGTAGGTAGTTCGGTGCTGTCCGACCAAGTGGCCATTGCAACTGGAAAGGGCGGCGAGAAGCTAGTTGTCGGCGGGTTCTAGGAGTAGGTGCAGGCGCCGACGGTGGCGGGAGGACGGCTGTTAGCTGGGGTGGACCCTTAATGTAGTGCAACTTGTACACATATGCAAGCCCTGAGACTGCCCTCCTGAGCTGCAGGCTCTGAAGGATCGTGCCAGGTCCGATGATTCGCATTGCCTTCTCCTGCACCCTGTCATAGCGTGCTAGGTGGGGTTGGGCTGCACACATGGTGGCTAGGGGAGCGTACTCCAGGATGGGCCGAATGAACCCCTTATACACGGCAAGGCGGCCCTCATGACCCAGAAGCCAAGCAGCACGGCGCAAGAATCCCAGGCGCTGGCTGGCCAAGACAGCGACAGCATGGATGTGGCGCTGGAACCCAAGCTTAGAGTCGAATGTGACTCCAAGCAGCTTTAGGTGGTCCGAGTCCGAAATAATCTCGCCGGCAAAGGTGTTTGGTGGAAAGTCAGGGCGCTTTCGAGCATTGCATAAAATCAGGCGCTGGCTCTTGGTGGGCTCGAACTGGATCCGCCATTGCTGGCTGGCCCCATGCGGCAAGATTGCTGAGGGTTGTCTGTAAGAATGCTGCCTTCTCCTGGAGGTTGTCGTTTGGTCTGATCAGACTGTACACGGTAGTGTCATCGGCGAAAGAGCTGAGCTTTACTCCATGCGAGAGGCATTGGTCGATATCGGCAGCAAACAATATGAAGAGTGTGGGGCCCAGGACGCTGCCTTGGGGCACTCCGGCAGTGATGGGGTACTTTTTGGAAGCGTGGCCCCCAGTTACCACCTTTAGGCAGCGGTTACTCAGGTAGTCGCGTAGCCAAGAGAGAAGAGGTCCGCCGATGCCTACTCGCTCTGCTTTGTTGAGGAGGCCGATGTGAGAGACGCGGTCAAACGAACCGGCAATATCAATTGCTACTACTGGGACACCCCCCCCCCCCTCCCTCAGCTACAACCTGAACCCATTCGCTCTGGAGTGCTGTGAGTCGGTCAGCTGTGCCACGGCCACGTCTAAAACCAAACTGGCTGTCAGGCAGCAGGTCTTCGCGCTCCAGGAAATTGGTGACTTGTTGGTTTATAATACACTCCATAACCTTGGATAAAATGGAGAGCAAGGACACAGGCCGGTAGTTGGATGGCCTGGATCGAGGTGGCTTCTTGCATCTAGCTGTTTCTGGCTAGTACCAGTTCTATCGCACTTATTAATCATCCTTATTGGCGTCACGCCATCGTGGAATAAAAGAATATAAAATTAAAATAAAATACCGTGACAACGTGAGCGAGCTTCCATTGGGACGGTACAACACCGGCACGAAAGCTAACACGGAACAGTTTCGTGATGGGAGCAGCAAGTCCCTTAGAGCACTCTTTCAATAGCCAAGATGGAATGCTGTCAGATCCTGATGCCTTGGATGGGACTAGCCTTGCAAGATGCCGCCGGACTGAAGCTTCTCGGAAATGAACGTGCTCTAATGGCTCGTGGGTCGGGGTGGTCACCGCAGGAAGGTCATTGATAGTCAGTTCTCGGTCACCCAAGCTGCATTTCGAGGAGAAATGCTTTGCCAGGCACTCAGCCTTCTCTGCTGAGGTGTGGAACTCCTTGCCATGGCTATCGACTGGCAAAGGAACATCAGCGGAGTTGCGTGTAGCGCCAGTGGCTTTCTTCATGTTTGTCCACCTCTGTTTATTTGTATTTGTATTTTATTATATTTAAGGATTTCCCAAAGGCTTTGGGCCTGTCGAGGGGATCTCCTGCAAGAAGAATGAAATGGCTACTTTATGTAGAGGGAGCAGTTAATCGAGGATAGGCTAAGGAAATAGATATCACTAAGTGACTGGCAGCTGAGTGTGTGGCGCAGTCGATTGACGCTAGACATATGGGCGCTCTGCTGTGTGTGAACAGCTCGGTTGACAGAAGCAATGAAGGAGGTCTTGAGGTCATCCCGGTGCGGGTTCTGCCTCCACTTCTTCCACTGCTTCTCCTTTGCCTCTTCAGCAATGGTGCACTCTGGAGTCCACCAGTGAGGGTCAGAGGAACGAGTGGTGAATACTTTGGTGGGGATGTACTGGTCCATGCCTTGCAGGATGGCCGAGGATAATCGCTCGCAATACAGAGTGGGATCGTCTGACATTATCGACTGCCAGCCGTGACCGCGGTAAAATGCCCTGAGTCTGTTCCAGTCAGCACTATCGTATTTCCACACCTTGCGGGAGGTTGTTGGATCGCGGCGGGCGGAAACTGCTTGGAAGTTGCATATCAAAACGGAATGGTCGGACCTGCCGAGGGGGGCAAGCACGTTGGTTGATGCTGGGGTAGTGAAGTCGGAAAGAACTAAGTCTAACGTATTTTCACCGCGTGTTGGATGGTGTAGATGCTGATCAAGGTGGTGGGTTGCACACAACACTTCCAAAGCTTCCCCAGCCACAGTTTCCTTACAACACTCAACAGCCCAATGCTCGTGCCAAACCGTCCAGGCTGCTAGAAATGGCTCCTCTAGCCCCCACCTCCGCTGTGAGGGCCTCGACTTCCTTTTAATTCTTTATTGTTGTTGTTGTTGCTGCTGCTGCTGTCGTTGTTGTTGTTGCTGTTTCTGTTGGTCATTTTGTGACAGCTTGTACAATTCCCTTGTCCAGGTAGTAAAGCCGTCTCTCTCCTCTTTCTCTCTCTCTCTCTCTCTCTCTCTCTCTCTCTCTCTCTCTCTCTCTCTCTCTCTCTCTCTCTCTCTCTCTCTCTCTCTCTCTCTCTCTCTCTCTCTCTCTCTCTCTCTCTCTCTCTCTCTCTCTCTCTCTCTCTCTCTCTATTGTTGTTGCTGTTGTTGTTGCTGCTGTGTTGTTGGCGTTGCTGTTGTTGTTGGTCTGTTGTTGTTGTCGCTGTCGTCGTTGTTGTCGCTGTTGTTGTTGCCGTTGCTGTTGTTGTTGGTCATTTTGTGAGAGCTTGGACAATTCACTTGTCCAGGCCATAAAGCAGTCTCTCTCTCTATCTCTCCTCATTCTCTCTCTATTTCTTTCTCTCTCCATCTATCTATCTCTCCTCTCTCATCATGCATGCTTCACACTCTCATGGAATTTTCTCTTATAAGATTGCATGCTTCACACTCTCATGTAATATTTCTTTCCTTTCTTCGTCTTTTTGTGAGAGCTTGGACAATCCACTTGTCCAGGCAAGAAGGCAGCAATGCCTGTTCATTCTGGCGAAGTAAAATAAAATATACCAACCAACTAACCAACTTCCCAGCCATTCTTCATACACCCCTGTTCGCGGTGGCGATACCGTGAAAGCTTCTTCTCCCTGGACTGGAGGATGCGGTCTTCGCTACACACCGTGAGTTCCAGCCAAAGCACTCTTCTCAATTTCTTCGAGAAGAGAACTATGTCTGGACGACACGTGGTAGGTGCAATAAAGTGTGGGAATACTAGCCTCTCGTCCAGATCTGAAAGAAGCTGCCAATCATGTATGTGATCCCGACAAAAAACCATCGCTCAGACCTTTCCGCTGAGGTAACTCGCCGCGGAGGATGTTTTGACTCGGTTTACAGAAGGTAATTTATGTACCGTTAGTGGGAGTTTGCTCGGTATTTGACGAGTTTTGCTTTGCTGATACTACAATCATGTACTTCTGTCCTGAATTTACTGATTTGTTTGAGGACGTTGTAATGGCGCCACGTGTACCTTCCTTGATGGAGTGAGGAATGGCAGGTGGTGAGAATGTGCCTCAGTGTTGATGTCCGCTCTACTCAGAGTAGACTAGAGAGAGGAAAAAAAGAAAGAAGAAGAAAAAAGAAAAAGAAAAACCATTATAAAAAAAGAGAAGAAAACACATGAGAACGAGTTATGCAGCAACTAACAAGATGACTAATACTAGTAAGGCCACCCAGAATTAATTCGTTGTTTCGGGTCACTTCACTCATCCGTACCAGGGTCGGTCGGTCGGGTTTATTTTTTATTTTATTTTATTTTTTATTTTGGTTACTGCGTGTGCATACATGATTATGCATATCCAATGGCTTTTGTCCATCAAGC
The DNA here is from genome assembly GCF_964019385.1 of Sycon ciliatum. Taxonomy (NCBI): domain Eukaryota; kingdom Metazoa; phylum Porifera; class Calcarea; order Leucosolenida; family Sycettidae; genus Sycon; species Sycon ciliatum. Next base: position 23,261,003 of record NC_088650.1, read on the forward strand.
CAGTCGATCAAATCTGACTGCACATTGTTGTAGACGATCCAGCACGCGCAGTCATTGTCCCATTACTACTGGCATTAGATCCAGGTCCCCTCCAGGACCAGATCTTTGCCTCACTGGCAAACGAGGCTGACGAGAGCAGAGCGGATGCGGCCGGCAGCGGAGCTGAAGCTGTTTCAGGACCGATTGCGGATCGGAGATAAGACAACCTCGTCACCAAGCGCTGCATCCTGTCATTTGGCTGCTTCTGAGCATGAGGTCGATGTCTAGACTGCTAGTATTATAGGATCGCGTGTGTGTAGTCGACACTAGTCGTACATTTGCATGCACAATATATAAAAAAAAACATTTGACTCCTTTCTGTATACAATAAATGAGGAGGCCGAGGGTTTATGACCAATAAAAACTATTATAAAAACCGAGGTCCCCCGAGGTTTTTATAATAATTATGTATCTAATATTGACTGAGTACGAGGTCAATAATTATAGGAAATAAAAGCCGAGTAAAAGACCGAGGCGAAGCCGAGGTCTTTTACGAGGTTTTTATTTCCTATACTGGATGCATGACCAAGTACGAAGTCAATATTAGATTTATCACGACAAACAGTCCGTATTTCAAATTCCAAAACGATAACCTCGTGAATCCCGGTTTTATGATTGCACAACCGTTGCACCACCATGGTACCACCTACTCATGCAGTGACAATGCTGCACTAGGCACCGGTCCGTTCAACTGCGCGACCCCTAAGCAGTCAAATATAAGCAGTCAATATAGCCCTAACTGCCCTAAGGAGTGAAATATGCAGGAATATTTGACTGCTTAGGTATGGCAAAAATCTATGTGAGTCAATACTAAGGGAGTGATAATAGTTTTTATTGCATTGGTCATAAAGTTGATAAACCCTCGGCCTCCTCATTTATTGTATTTAGAATCAACCAGTAAAAACTCCTACTCAATCTCCAACAACAAAATAACTAGCGGACAACTGTTATTTGTGTTGCTATGACAACTCGTGTGCTGGACGAGTACTATTTGTTGTCATTGGTTCAATTTCTTTTACTCTTCATAGGCTATCACTCAGATCATTTTCCTTATTCGGTCTATTTATAACCAGTATCTATAATGAGAGTGTGGTCTGTCTCCATGGTTACCGGTGTTCATTTCATAACTATAGCCAATATGTGGAAGGCTTGCATATTCCAACAGCAGCCAAGGGAGCTAGCTCTCTTGGTTATGCGGACTGGGTCCGATCCTAAAAAGCTGTTTTTATGAACTGTTTTTATGAACTGTTTTTATGAACTGTTTTTATGAACTGTTTTTATTGAATGGGATACGATTATGTTGAATAAACGAGGTTTGTGTCAATGGGAGATTGACTTGGAGTTTTTACGAGTTGATTCTAAACAATTATATATTTAATGAATGAAAAATTTCAAAAATAATAGGTTTTGAAATACTTCAGAAGCACAATCATGATAACAGTCTCAATCATTATCGTGATCTGAGACTGTGGTGTACTGAACGTGATAGGGTCTTATGATTTAGGGTCTGTGACTAAAGTCTTGTATCAGTTCTTCTAGAAATCCGAAAACTTGTACCGGTACATCTGCTTGTTCTCTACTAGCGAGCAACTCAAACATACCGTAACCGCCGCGCCATTCAAGTCCCAGGGAGCCAGCTGCACGGTGCTCCCGGTGAATTTCCACAGCGGTCTTTAGGGTCTGTGACTAAAGTCTTGTATCAGTTCTTCTAGAAATCCGAAAACTTGTACCGGTACATCTGCTTGTTCTCTACTAGCGAGCAACTCAAACATACCGTAACCGCCGCGCCATTCAAGTCCCAGGGAGCCAGCTGCACGGTGCTCCCGGTGAATTTCCACAGCGGTAGCAATGGCTGTGGTGATAGATATCGGGACAGACTATTGCAAGTGTGGACTGGCCGGTGATGACGCGCCCAGGACTGTGGTGCCAACGATTCTCCTGACTGATACTTATGTGGGCGAGACACCACCACACATGACTAGAAGCTTACTGTCTACGTCTCCGAAAAGACCTGTAGAACACGGTTATGTGACGGACTGGGATGGAATGGAAAAGGTTCGTACTGTAATGTTATACAGGGTTCTAGGTGGGGGCAGGCAGGGATACAAACGGTTCACCCATTTTTCCATGTTCCACTATTGCCTTGTCGCACAAAATGCAACTTACGGCCGTAGAGCACCCGGAACGATCCATTTGTGGCCACATCTTAATTCTGTGAACTGAAAAATACAATTGAAAGATGAGTAGGGCAGTGCGTCATCAGAGCAGAGGGTGCGCCAACAGTGTGTGTGTGTGTGGGGGGGGGGGGGGGGGGGGGGCGCGCGCGCGCGCGCGCGACGCTACGTGCCTCTCCCTACCCAACACCTCTTTGGCTAGAACCCTGTTATACAGAGTCTGTGCGCATACAGTAAGATCGGGCGCCGAAGAACACCTCGCCGAAGAACACCCAGGCTGGAAAACCGGCAAAATTTAAGAACAGTCCAGGCTAGAATTATCAGATTTAAGAACACTAGATCTAGATTGTACGTAGATCTACAGGCACTACGAAGAGAGAGTGAGACAAGTGGAGCATGCCACTTTTGTTCCGGCTGTGATGTCTGCGAGTGGAGGCATGGGCAAGGCAGCAACGGCCCTCTACAAACGAGTGGCCTCTCTGTTGGCGGCGAAAAGAGGGGAGCAGTATTCTCATGTGATGGCTTTCGTCAGGTGCAGGATCGCTTTTTCCCTCTTGCGGTCCTGCATCATGTGCCTCCGTGGGTGCAGAAGGCTCTCTAGCCAGCCTGCCTTGGCTGTGGGTGATACCTCTGCTGCACTGGCAGTGGTGGAGGCCCGGGTACCGGCTTAGCGTGCACGAGCGGTAACAGTGACTGGAATATTGACTTGAAGTTGAACTTGCTGCTGTTTACCTAAGTAGGTATACATTATTATGCTGTTTTTTTTGCGTGTTTTTTCGTTTTTTTCTTTTCTTTCTAGAACTTTGAGTTGAAGTTTTTGGAACACTTGGGAAAAAATATTCATTGTGTTTATTTTGCCCGTAAAAGAGGCTGTTGACGTAGATCTACATTGTACATGTATGGGAGGTGAGTACATGTCATGTACACTTGCAAACAGTAACTGCTACATGTACAGTCATTCCCATTTACGACACCCACTAGTTTAGAAGTACTACATTGCACTACATGTACATGTACATGACACACGTCATGACGTCACTCGACTCGCCGCGCGCGCGTGTGAATATTCAATAAGCACGGTCTGGCTAGAATCAAAATTTTTTAAAGAACTTTCCTAGGCTGCGCTCGAGCCCCTGCGTTCTTCGGCGCCCGATCTTACTGTACTACAAGAAATAGGCTACATGTGTTTACACGGCCGCGTCATTGGCTGTCGCCGAGCATGCTCCGCCAGCCGCATGCCGGCGGGTTAGTAAAAAGTGAAGAACGATTCGCATAGCACGCAGCAAGTGCACGTACCCTGTCGCAACAAACAAACAAATTTGAACATCTTTCTGGTCCTTGTCCGCCGTCATGATTATCACCAGTAAGTTATGTAACATGAAAAAAAACAGTACTTCGAAATACAAACAATAAAATGTTTAAAAAATGTGAAGGACGCTTCATGCAGCTTCATTGCACTTGAATAGTTTGCAGGCAACCTGCCTACACTCAAGAGAGCACTGCATTTCACACAAATCCATTAGAAGTATCGTTTCAACGTTTCGGTCTTCATGACCATCATCCTGATGACGATACTTCTACTTGTAATGGATTTGTGTGAAATGCAGTGCTCTCTGCCTGAAAACTATTCAAGTAAACTGTTAAACATGAAAAAATGTGAGCACAAGTTTTGCGACCGAGTCCACAAACTAAAACTAGATGTTGCCGAACAGTCAGACTTGCATGATTTACCACAGAACTGACAAGGAGTACCCGCCGCTGGGCATTGTGCCCACATTTTTCCATGTTACAATTCTTTCCTTTGGCTCCGCACCATCTGGGTAAGTTACATGTATGTGTTTTACCATTATCAGCAAGTCCCCCAGACAGTGCTGCCAGTCAGTTCTGTATTTGTACAAGTACAGAAATCACTCCGTCGCCTGCCTGCTTAGCCGGCTTCGCTGCGCCTGTGCGGAACTTGAGCGCAATTGCAAAATCGAAAAAGAGTTTACGTAGCTCATCAACAATGACCTACATGGAAGCGTGGATAGAGCAATGTGAGCAATGACCCAGTGTCCTTGTGGCAAAGTGACCACAGGTAGCACGAAAACCATGTAGTGAGTACATGTCACAAATGCTGGACTAACAAACGCAGCCGCCGCCACCGCCGTGTATGTATGTGTGTGTGGGTGTGTGTGTTTGTATGTGTATGTGTGTGTGTGTGTGTGTGTGTATGTGTGTGTGTGTGTATGTATGTGTGTGGTGGATACCAGGCTAAAAATAGTGGCGGTCAATTCATCAGCCTTGCAAGCTGTTGAATGGTGTAATCCCAGCACAAGTTGCTATGTCTAACATAGCTGTTCGCTATCATCGCTTCCGCGATGGGCATGTCTGAGGTCTGAGGTGTATGTGCGTGTGTGTGTGTATGTGTGTATGTATGTATGTGTGTGTATGTGTGTGTATGTGTGTGTGTGTGCGTGGCATGTGTGTGTGTGTGTGCGTGTGTGTGTGTGTGTGTGGTACATGGGGTGTGGTGTGTGTGTGTGTGTGTGTGTGTGTGTGTATGTGGCGTGTGTGTATGTGGCGTGTGTGTGTGGCGTGTGTGTGTGTGTGGCGTGTGTGTGTGTGTGTGTGTGTGTGTGTGTGTGTGTGTGTGTGTGTGTGTGTGTGTGTGTGTGTGTGTGGACCAAAAAGTAGGGATTCACTGGCCAGAAAAAGCCACTTCATAGCTGTGTGGTGTAGACTAGGCTGAATAGTGGCGGCCAATTCTTCAGCCTTGCAAGCTGTTGAATGGTGCAGTCCCAGCACAAGTTGCTATGGCTTCTGCTGTAGCATCGCTATCATAGCCTCCGGCGATGGGCGTCCAATGGTCAAGGGTGTGTGTGTGGTGTGTGTGTGTATGTGTGTGTGTGTGTGTGTGTGTGTGTGTGTGTGTGTGTGTGTGTGTGTGGCGTGTGTTTTGGTGTATGTGTGTGTGTGTGTGTGTGTTTGTTTGTGTGTGTGTGTGTGTGTGTGTGTGTGTTTGTGTGTGTGTGTGTGTGTGTGTGTGTGTGTGTGTGTGTGTGTGTGTGTGTGTGTGTGTGTGTGTGTGTGTGTGTGTGTGTGTGTGTGTGTGTGGACCAAAAAGTAGGGATTCACTGGCCAGAAAAAGCCACTTCATAGCTGTGTGGTGTAGACCAGGCTGAATAGTGGCGGCCAATTCTTCAGCCTTGCAAGCTGTTGAATGGTGCAGTCCCAGCACAAGTTGCTATGGCTTCTGCTGTAGCATCGCTATCATCGCCTCCGGCGATGGGCGTCCAATGGTCAATGGTGTGTGTGTGTGTGGTGTGTCTGTATGTGTGTGTGTGTGTGTGTGTGTGTGTGTGTGTGTGTGTGTGTGTGTGTGTGTGTGTGTGTGTGTGTGTGTGGCGTGTGTTTTGGTGTGTGTGTGTGTGTGTGTATGTGTGTGTGTGTGTGTGTGTGTGTGTGTGTGTGTGTGTGTGTGTGTGTGTGTGTGTGTGTGTGTGTGTGTGTGTGTGTAAAACACACCACACAAGGACTGTACATCATGCAAGGAATTACACTATTAGAATCCAGAACGTTGCACCATCATTCCAATCAGTAGCCTGGGAACGCAAGTCAGAACCAGCTGGTGGCAGTTCTGCCCGGATTCCATCACTTTCTGCTCCAGCGCAAACACACATGCAAATTCGCCGCAATCGGTACCCTTCATTTAGATATGCTGTGACTCCATGTGGTGAAGTGAATGAGGACATGAGTAAGGTTGCTGGGATTCACATCGGCAGTGTATCTTGTGACTATGACCATAATCCAATGCATTTGTTTGTTTTGTATTGATGGATTCTCCACAGGCCTTAGCCTGGGAGTCTCCGTTTGCGCATTTCATCTTGTGGAACGGCTGTTGTATGCAATTACTGTGTTGCCGTCCTTGCGACTCGTGGAGTACTAGTACATCGATCCTCTGGGTGTGTATCGTCTGTGTGTAGGTACTCCGCAATTGCTTCGACCGGATGAGGAAGACTTGCTCTAGAAACCAGCCCTTGCTGTACACTGAGCCTGTGCTCACACCGCTGGCTCAGCGGCAACGAATGTTACAGGTAAAGTGAATGCTGAGCCAGCATTGAGTTGCCCAGCTGCTTAATACTACTTGAGTACATAAGGCCATGGTAAAAAATACCCTTGATTCTCAAGTACGCGCGCATCGATTTTTGGCGGCGCACCGACGATTTTTTTTATTTCTATGCATGCATATGCGTGCATGAAAACGGTCAATGCGAAAGGCATGAATCCGGGAGTAGTAAAATACCGGTATTTTTCTACTCCCTGGCCTGAATAATAAAATAATCATAAATTAATTATGAACCTGTGACGTACACATGTGTGACCCTATCTTTGGAAATAAAAAAATTGTGGGAATTAAAATAAAAAATTGCTCGCTCGCACCAATTTTCACAGGCTCATGACCTGAGAATCAACTTTATTTTTTACCATGGCCTAACCAAGAGTGTGCAACTCGACGATCCCCCAGCCCACGGCGGAATTTTTTTTATGACATCAGTCTTTGGTGGCGGTTTGGCTCGCTGATGCCATCATGCGTAGCCAGAGATCAAAGTACAAAGAATTAGTTCATTACAGCTACGGTAGTCGAAGCAGAACAACGGACGATAGATCGATGTGTATTGAACCTGACGAACTCTCACCGTATCTACAAAACCAGCGCGGGAAAGCATACCCACTTCATCATACTTCTGCCAAAGAATGACGCAATAAAAAAATTCCGCAGTGGGTGAACCCATCGCAGCTCAAGATAGGAGTTGCACACTCTTGGTTATGTACTCTTGATACTAGTAATAGCCAGCTGGAATGGATGGTGATCTAGCTCAGTAGCATGGAGATTTGAGCGACTGCACGAGAGAACCCTGATACTGGCTGCATAGGATACCATTTACTGATACTGCAGCAGTATTCTTTTATTGGGAGGGGGGGGAGGAGAGGCTGCGTTATGCCACAGAACAGTGGGTAGGTGGGTAGGTACATGTATTTACAAGTAGGTAGGTAGGTGTAGCGAGCGGCATATGGAAACTGATAAGGGTACATCAGAACAGTGCACTGCAGAGTTCTACTCATGATGATATGCGTGCAACAGTGTAATTATTATGTGTGAACACAGTCAGAAGGTAGGTAGATAGGTAGGTAGGCAGGCAGGTAGGTAGGTAGGTAGGTAGGTAGGTAGGTAGGTAGGTAGGCAGGCAGGTAGGTAGGTAGGTAGGTAGGTAGGTGTGGTGGTGTGTCAACACTCAGACCGTAGTGGTACAGAACCAGTAGCATACATGAAGAATGGACCGGGGAAACTGTAGCCTCGAATTCTCAGGGTACCTGGGTGGGGAGGGGCTGATGCATTTAATGCTGAGCCAAACCTAGCGGCTGCAGACTACACTGCATAACAGATGGGACAGTACTTATTCTTTCACAATCCCCATGGTATGCACATGTTCCAACTTCACTTTATCATATCCAGTATGCACATGTTCCAACTTCACTTTATCATATCCAGTATGCACGTCACTACCGGGTCACATTTATCTGATATTGTCCGTAGCAAACTTTCACAATAGCCTAAGGAGGTTTGGATTGCACTGAGCATGCAGGGTGTAGCTATTTGTATGTGTATGTGTGAGTGTGTGTATGTGCGCGGGCCTTCGTGCGTGAATGTGTGGTATGTTGGTATGCGAATGGCTGTGCTCGCGGCCAGCTGTTGTTTGAGAATTTTGACGTGCCGGCCACGCAGAGTGAGATTCAAGCCAAGCTGTCTGTGTACACCGGTGGACGGTCGGTGTCCATGGCCGTGGAGTGTGGCGCTGGTGTCACGCAGGTCTATCCGGTCTGGGAGGGCTACACTGAGCCGGCCGCGATCAAGCGCGCCGACTTTGGTGGGCGTGATGTGACTCATTACCTTGGTGAGCTGCTCAGCCAACGTGGTCGCTCATTTCCCAGCACGGCTGATCAGCTAACACTGGACAAACTCAAAATAGACTCTTCGAGCCTGGCAATGGACTATAATGCAGATGTGGCCAGGCTGAAACAGTCAGGTAGCCTGGAAAAGAAGTATCTGCTTCCCAGCGGTGAAGCAGTGACACTGGGCGAGGAACGGCTGCGATGTCCTGAATCACTATTTGATCCATCTCTGATGGGTGTATCCTCACCAGGCGTTCACGTGCTCGCTGCGGACGCGATATCGGCGTGTCCAATCGATATACAGCGCGATCTCCTGCGCAATGTGCTCTTGTGCGGCCAAGCCATGTCGTTTCCCAACTGCAAAGAGAGGCTTCAGCGTGAACTGGAGCAACTGTTTGGTAATGGCGGTCGCACACGCGTACGTGTCGTGCAATCGCCTGATGTAAATGCATGGGTCGGCGGCTCCATTGTAGCTTCTTTGTCCTCGTTTCAGCGCTTGTGGATCACGGCTGACGAGTATAAAGAGTGTGGTCCTCATGCTTTGTATCGCCTTCTGAGACTCTGATAGCCAATGCCGGGCCGGCACAGACACGAGTGTGCATGCGAAGTCGGAATGTGCTGTCCCCACAGGATAACGCGATTCCGCGGACGTGCAACTTTCCCCGCGTTATTGGCTTTCATCCACGTACAGTCAGCAGATAGCCGCATGATTGATCTGACCGCCAGCCAACAGCGACATGTAATTACATTCCAGAGTCCTGTTCTTGAAATCTGAGACTCAGTATATATGCTCACTCTGCATGCACTATGTCCCCAGCATGGCTGTAGTGGTATTGTTCAACAGTTGCGTACGGCAATCTGATTCTGTATTGTACATATCCCTTGTTTTAATTTGCTAGTACAGAAAAAATGAACTTCGAATTACGAGTAGAGTTTGAGCGAGACATCCAAATGTCGGGAAAAACTTTTGACATTCTGCCTGCCGTATCTGCACATATTTCTGCTTTTTTAGACCAAAATTAATTGAATAGCCTGTTGAAGTACGTATCATATTACTAGAGAAGAATAGTTTTTAATTTCTGTCAAATTTCCAAAACTCATACCGGTACTTGAGTACGTGTACTTCAATCTCATAATATCCCAGTTGATCTCAGATAATGCGTTGCAGTTGCCCAGCTACTGATGTGGAATTGCTCACCGCCGCATTAAATGAAGCAGTGCAACACTGTGCTCCCAAGGTATCAGGGAGTCGCAGCATACAGGGAGACGACACGGGATCACACACAACATACTTCGACCCCGCGTTTGGAAGTTCTACAGGATCCGTGGTCTATGGCACTCGTGATTGCAGGCTTGACCTGCTGAGTTCAACTTTATTATTTGTCCAAACGCAACCCACACAAGCGATGCAATAATGCGAGCGTGGGTAATTGGCCCTGCCCCAAGGGCAACTGTAATCGGCAGCCCGGTTCGAGACTCACATGATTTAGTGTTATAGTCAGCCGTATTGTCTCCCGAACAGGCAGACATGACTCACCAGCTACTAGTCAGACCTCGCTTATCCGGTCCTCTTTTATCCGGATCCCTCGCAATCTAGAAGAATATACCTGGTTACAGATTTACAACATACGTGATGTATCCAACATCACCGGTGTTCGGTTATCCGGGTCCCTCGCTTATCCGGATAGTAGCATGGCAAACGGATAGGTCTGACTGTAACGTTAGTAGTAATCACCAGGGAGTCGTAAAATACGGTATTTTACGACTCCCTGGTAATCACAAACGTAGACATATACACGCACACACGGAAATGACCTCACCCGCACATAACACAAGGCACTGCCAGGAACGACGTAGCAAATCCGTTCGAGGACACACTCACTTCCCGCATGTAAAGACATGTTGGCTTCGGAACAGAAAATATCTAGACAGCTGAGATGAGGACGGACTTTACAGAAATAGGCAAGAAAAGAAGCGTTAGGCGGATCCTCAAGAGCACGTTAGTATAAGTATGTTTCGTGTCGGTTAAAGTTAATTAACTTAAAGTATTTACCGTGGCGGCAGGGTAAATATGACGCATGCGGGACTCAGGAGAAAAGCGATGTCCTGAACAATGTGTGTGTGTGTGTGGCGTGGATAGGCAGCAAGCGTACGGGACCGCCACATGCCATGGGCATGCCATCAACCTGAGCGCAGCCTGGCTGGCAACACAAAAAAAGGAAGAAAAAACGTACACGAAAAACAGCAACAGGATGATCAGATGATGGTGGTGGATGTTTGTTAGAATAAAATAGGATTGGCAACGCACAGATCAGCTCCCAGCAATGCACGCCCCTTGGCACAAACAACACAGCAAAAAGGGGGGAATGTACACAGAGAACATGGCTAGGCTGGCGTCGCACAGTCAAGAGTCAGCAGCAGCCTAACACGACACAAAGGTGGCGCTCTGCTGCAAAGAAAGACACACTGCATGGCAGTTAACCTAACCCAATGGACACAGAACAGTTCCCACGGCTACCACTGGGACGATACACGACACTTTGCAGACGCCAGAAACGAGTCAAGCGCAGCTCCTACCCTAACAGTAGCCAATAAATTAGCCGAACGAGAAAAAGCTGGAGAAGTCGTCGCCACCACCAAACTGAGAATGATGGTGACCGCGTCGTCCACCGCCACCTCCACCGCCCATGTGGCTGAAACCACCGCCACCCATACCTCCTCCACCACCAAAGAACGTCTGAAAAATCATGGACGGGTCGATGTCCGACATCCCTCCGCCGCCCATGTCTTCCAAATCCTGGCCGGAGTCATAGCGTGACCGCTTGCGCGAGTCAGAAAGAACGCTGTAGGCTTCACCGATCTCCTTGAACTGACGCTCGGCTTCAGCCTTCTCTTCTGCCGTATCGTTGCTGTGTCGATCGGGGTGGTGCCGCAGAGCAGCCTTTTTGTACGCTTTCTTGATCTCGTCGTCACCAGCCGATCGGGAAACTCCCAGGATCTTGTAGTAGTCTTTGCGCTGGCTCATCTTGAGTTGGCGCTTGGCCTCGCTCAGGTTCTCCTTGTTCTCGCGCGTCTTCTCCAAGTTGAACACCTTCTCATAGTCGCGCACGGCTTCTTCGTGTTGGTTGTTTTCCGTATAGCAACGGGCCCGCCGCTGGTAGGCCTTGATGTAGTTGCTGTCTAGGTCAATGGCGCTGCTGCAGTCGGCAACGGCGCGTTCGTACTCCTTTCTCCGCATGCGCACGGCCGCGCGATTACAGTAGAGCTTGGCGTTCGTCACCACATTGCACGGGTCCACGGCTAGGGCTGCTGTGTACCGCTCCTCGGATTCAGCGTTCCGACCGGCCTTGAAAGCGGCATTACCGTCCTCCTTCTTCTGTGCTAGCTGCCGCGCCAGCCGCAGTACAACTTTCGACTTGGAATGCTCAGGGTCAGAGCGCAAAATCTGAGTGAGCAGTCGTACAGCTTTATCGATGTCATCGCTATAGTATATACACAACGCACGCACGTAATTGGCGTCGGCATTGAGGTTGTCCTTCATAAGGACTTCGGTGGCTATTGTCTGGGCATCACCTAAACGCCCTTGTCGAGCCATTGACTCAGCCTGCAAAAGCTTGAATTTGAGACATGCTGGTGCTTGTTCTAATGCTTTCTTATAGTGGTACTCAGCTGTACGGTAGTCTTGCTTGCCAAAGCACTCCTCAGCTAATCCCTGCAGCCGCGCGATTTCAGTCACTGTTTCATGATCTCCTTTCGCTACTTTGTTCCGCGGCTCCAGACTCAGGACTTGCTCCAGGCTATGATGTGCTGACGGTACATCACCCAGTGCTATGAAGCATTTGGCGGCGCGCATGTGGCATTTGACAAACTTACTATCCAACCTGAGAGCATGTTGCGTATCGTCCAGAGCCTGCTGAAACTTGTCCAGCATCAAATAAGCGGCAGAACGATTTCCGTAGAATGGAGCGTGGTCAGGAGCAAGTTGTATTGCCTGGGTATAAAGCTCTACGGCTGGGCCATAGCGACCAGCTTTATATTCCTCATTTCCTCTCTCTTTGAGAGTAGTTGCGCCCTCCATCCCCTCTACTACATCCATATTCTCCATGAGCTTCTGACGAGGTTAGTTGGGGTTGTGCGAGACAACAGTGGCAGCTTCCAGCACTCAGCACTCAGAGAGATCAGAAAGGAAACGCAACATTATTGAAAAACAAAGCTATGTTCACGAAAATATGTTCCAGTGAAATGTAGGCCAAGTAAAGGAGGACTGCACAGTGAAAGTCCAAAAAGTTCCCGTGTGTTCTTCGCATAGTAGTCATTCTAGATGAGTCTTTGTACTTGTCACATGCACAGCATGCGGCGCCATTTTGGTGACGTCATCCATGGGGAACCCCCTACAGTACAATGAGTATGTAGGCCATGCCGTATCGCGTATGCGCATAATGTGCCCGTGCGCACTACAGTCCATTCAGAAAAAAATGAACTGCTAGCTTTTGGCCATAAATGGGTCAAACGTAACTCGTTGAGTTTTTTTAGAATTTTTTTCTGCAATCCCATATGGAATCCTCTTCCAATTAAATTATTAAGTTTCTGAAGTTTTTTTGTCCAAAAAGCAAGCCAGGTTTTGCCCCAAAAGCACTGAATTGGGGAAAACCATCAAAATCCAGGCCGTTTGACCCCGCCTGCAACAGTGCATTCTGCGGTTCGAACCCCAGTTCAGGCACCTTTTTGGACCCTTTTTCAAACTTCAAAGTTCGCAGCATGCACTGCACTGTGTACGATGAAATCACGAAAAATCGCCAAATACGGGAGCTCGCCAGAGCCAGGACCCATCTTTTTATGAATGGACTGCGCACTGCACATCGCGCACTGCCACTACAAAAAATATGTACAATATCATCAAGAGTACCCCCCCCCTGCCCCTTGGGGGTTATGTACTCTTGATATCATGTAGATCTACATGACATGTAGACCTACCGTAAAAGCAGAAATTTTCGGTGGGGTTTTATTTTCGGTAACTTCGGTGCCAAAATTTTTACCGAAAATAAAACGCACCGAAATTGTCCGTATTAGTCCATCAGCCAGTGGTGCCAAAGTGAGTCCCCTGTTGCACTTACAAATCGAACACCTGGAACTGACATCAATCGACAGCAAAAGCATCACTGAATCCGACCTGCCTACTTTCCCTGGCGAAACTCTTGCACTCCTTTTGCAGTGCGCCTTGGAAGTTCGACAAATTTCTTCTTCTTCATCAGCCATTACGAGGTTTTCCATCCGTTTCATCAGGACATCCAATGCGTCAGTTTTGTCAACGTTTGGTGTGGTTTTCCGTGGTGATCGACCTAAAATCGCGAAATAAATCGCCGTCGATTTGAGCAGAGGTGAGTTGGCTTGGAGCACGTACAGATTCAAAAAATATGTGTACATGCGCACCGGGAAGAAGATGAAGATGCTCACCATTTTCAAATAACTAATTCAAAAAACTACATGACTATTGTACTGCAATTGTTGTAGTTACTTGTTTGCAACTACAATGGTATCAAGTAGATAATCAAGCGAGGTACAGAGGGATTGATGGCTGATCAAAGCCCAAGGGACCAGCCCGAGGGCTTTGATCAGTCATCAAGCCCGACTGTACCTCGCTTGAATATGCTTCAGACGATCCCCAACAATTTTTTTGATTTTGAATTCAATCGCTTTATCTTTGGGTGATCTCGAGTGTGGTAGATAGTACTTCGAAGTAGTACAACTGTAACTGTACTACTACCTGGTTGCAACAAGCTCAAAGCAGCCTTGCCTTTATTTCAACTGTTTGCTGTCAGCATCCAGAGTCATGGCGTTTGCTAGTTGGTCGTAATGGAGAAAAGAACTGCATGGCATTCACTCGATGTAGAACATCCATCGCCGCAGATTCCTTACTTTTAGCTCTCCACGTAAGTCGTTCCTTATTTTTCCAGGGATCAGGACCTTCCCGGGGTGATTCCATTCAGGGTGGAAGCGTAGATCGCTTTTGCCAAACAGTAAAAACTACGCTTCAAACCTGCTTGACATGACTCGGGGTGCATACTTCGGAAACCCGAAGGTGGATGATGTTCAATACTAGCTCATTGTAATCTTCCTGAAGGTATGTATTCGGATGCTCAATTAAATAGAACAGTGAAAGAGATGTGTAATGGAACAACACTCTACAAGTAGGCGAACAACAATTTTATTATAATTTGAATCCAGGCACACGTGTAATACGGAAACTGCAATGGTTTACACTGCAAATCTTCTCGATTTGCAAGATTTTTCCCGTAATTCACAAAAATCTGAAAGTTCATTCCTGAACGCGCATGGCACTGATTGGAGATTGGGTTTAGGTCACAACAATGGCTGTCGATGAAATGCCAAAAATGGTCACTTTGTCGGCTTCCCCCTGCAGAGCGTGCAAGTCGTTTACTCTTTTTATTTGCGGATTCGGTGTACAGGGTACCTAAACTCCCCATTGAGGCCAAAATCAAGTATTCGATTTCTAAGTGCAACAGGGTGCTTGAATTTGACGACTTCTGAGTTCTTGGGCTGATGGACTATATAGTACTAGTACACTTACCTGGAACGCGGGTTTACCGAAAATTTCCCTCCGCCGAACCACCGATTTTGGAGAATACCAAAAATATTACACCACCGAAAATTTCTGCTTTTACAGTAGTACCTACACAGCTACAGCTCAGGACAGGAGAAGCACCAATCCGGCATTTTTTGGGGGTTATGTACCTAATTATATCATGTACATGTAGATCTACATGACATGTAGACCTAGTACCTACACAGCTCAGGACAGGAGAAGCACCAATCCGCCATTAGTATTACCAGGCCTACTCGCAAAATGTTGTAGTACTAGTAGTAGGCCTGGGGATTGGTGCTTCTCCTAGATCCTGATCTCCTGCCCCATGACTGCGTGCGTGTAATTGTAATGTACACAATGCACAAGGACTCCAACAGGTTTTATTTTATTTCATTTTTTACAAAATACAACATTAATTATTATTGTGGAACTTGAGTACACAACAATAAAGGCCGATTCACAATACAACTTCTTGCGCGGCGACATGCGACTTGCGACACCTGCGACGAGCTGCGACAGCGACGCACAATTCACAATCTTTTTCATGTTTGCGACATCCTTATACGGTAATTATCATAATTCTGCACTATATATGTAGTACTACTATGCGCACGTGCACCCAGGGTAGAAACTATACTCCATCATTTGTGTATGTCGCATGTTGCAAAAGTTGGACTTTCTTCTGCGACATGTCGACAGGTGCCTTGCGACTGTACGCGACAGGCAGTTTCAAAGTTCTTGTAACTGTCGCAAATCGCGTGTCGCGTCGCAGAAAGTTGTATTGTGAAATAGGGGCTCAGAAGACCATAGGTCTGTGGGAAACGCCCTAGTAAAATGAATAAAATAATAATAATAATGATAATAAAAGTGAACCGGCCTTAAGAGACAAAAGGAAAGGCTTTTAATAAACTGGAGGATGTACCCAGTGTGCTGACAGCGGGGTGCTCAACACCGCGGAGGCACTCTGTTCTGTAATAATAATAAAAACAACGTAGCCTGTAAAATGTAAAGCTGAGTTACTGAGTACAGTTATCCGGTATCCACGTCCGGTATTCTCACATGCGAGCCGCGTGACCTGGGCCTCGGCAACAACCAGCTCAGCAGACTCTGGATGCCAAACTGATCGCTCACGGAAAAGACCTGGTGAACCTCGCAAACATGTGATGCATGATAGCAATAGGGCAAATGACAGACGGCACCAGATGTAACTTACATGTATATTACATGGGAGTACTGCTCCTTCCTCCTGTCCGCTCTCAATAACGCGATTCGGCAATTCGGACTACCAGCACACCAACACAGAGAGTATTTTAGTGCAAGATCATGTGAGACTGATTAGCTCCTACTCCCTGCCATATTTAGCTATGGATCACTTTCACGCTGTGACCTCAGCTCTCTGATATCCGAATCGCACACTCTGTTGATACTTCAAAGTACATTCAAAGCACATTGCTATACCCGTGCGCCCAGGGGACTCTGTGATCGGAACATACACTGTAGAGTACTGTAAACTGCCGAATATTCGCGACGGATTAATGTTCGCTACTTTCGCGAGAAGAGCGTAACGCGAATATTAACCAGCGTGAAATCAAGCTTCAACAGTGCGTGTATATAGGTGGCTTCGGTGCTTCGCGAACTTTTGCCATCACAAACTTGCTGGTTCTAAGAAATCGCGCAAATTTAGTGACGCGAATATTGGGTGGTTTACAGTATCCCTATAAGTCCATTTCAAAAAGATTAGCAATCAGGTTTTGGTCTTAAAAAGTATGAAGATAAGGGAAATTTGAACAACAAAGTACATAGAATGGCTTGTTAGGACGCGGCAAATTGTTCTGTGAAGGTTTCGGAACAATTGGACCAGCCGTTAAGGAGTTAGAATTTCGGCCAGGTTTCCGGCCTTTTCCCATGGTTCACAATTTGCCCTGGATGTCAGTATCGATTTTTTTATCAAAACCCACGATTTATCCTTTCCTTTTTGGCCTCGTGGTTATGAATGCTGTCTGCTGACCATGAAGTTGTAAGTTCAAATCCCAAACTTTTTTTCATTGTTTTGGTGATCACGCTGCACAAAAAGTACAAGCCAAAGGTGGCTGCGCCAAACGACTTGTTGTTGTTGGAGCTCGCGTTTCCTGCCGAACTAACTTACTGACACTTGACTGGTTCATGCCATGTGAACACACCCACAACACTGAAACGGTAGCTGTAGCTACGTGTTGTTGAATACTGTACAACGTTAACTGTACAACGGCACATCGATCGATCGATTTCTCTTTGAGAATTATTTTAGATATTTTCAAGATCGCCAATTTATTTGAATTTAGAAGTCAACGCCGTCTTCTATCAGCTTTCACAGGCGTCTGCTTTTCTCAAAATGTCGTCGAAGTCACACGGATAGCTTTGCCAAGTCATGGCCTTGGGAATGAGTCTGTGTCGATGTCGTTTTCGTCACATCGCGATATCGTTAGAGTAAATTGCATCGCAGCTCAAAGAAATTGGGCACGAAACGAATTGGGACCCATCCCGCTCGTCAACATTTACCACACTTTCGACATGTCCTCTCTGACTCCATGTCGATACGAGGAAGAACTCGTCTGTTGTAAACCAGACGTACATGTACCGACGTGAGTGAGTTGTCATTTTCATGCTTTCGCGCGGATTATTTCTTCGAGTTCACAGTGAGTTTTTCCAGCCAGCTCTCGAGCGCGCATACGGTAAGACGGCAAACTCCCCGGGCGATCGCCAGGATTGCTAATCTTTTTGAAACTGACTGTAGTAATAACTTTTAAAAACTTAAAAACCCGAACCAAAGTTGCCACACGTAAGGTATTGCAGACATGCATGCACATGCACAACTTGATGTACGTGTAGTATCTATAATAATTACTGTAGGTGTAAAAGTTAAATAGACGATACTGAAAGAACACACTTGAATACTGTGGTGACAGTTCAGACGTCAACCAGTTCAGATCCCACTTACTTGCAGTGCTGTGCTGGATCCCAACGTCTGAATGGCCACCCCGATATTCCGTGACACCGATCCTAGATCAGTGAGTACTGATCTGCATGCCTGCAGTATTACACATAATATTATTATCTACATAACTGTACACATACATGAATATCTGAAGTACCTTGTGCGTATCCGAGCGTCATCTTGCACTTATTCTTCACTGATGGAACACTAAATCATAGGGATAGGACCAACATCAGGCTCTTGAACAGCAACATTTCTTAAAGTACCCCGCGCTAGTACTTTACAGTACTAGTGTACGTTCATGCGCATGTTTCTGGTCAAGAGCCTGATGTTTGCCCCCTTCCCAAGCGTTATAGCATGTTTGTCTCAAAGGAAACTATTCTCCATGTGCTAACACTAAGACTACCTCAAAGGGCACGACTGTACTTGAAGTAATACTTTATAAGAGAGTGCTATTCACAAGTTCTAGCCGGCATTCGGTACTCTCACAGCCTTCAGTTCAGTAATGAGATCTGCATGATCGAAACAGCTGTGTGGAGAACTTTATGCCAGTACCTACAACACAGTCAACAGATCGGGCCTGTGTTGCCAGTGTGATGAATGTGATTGACTGAATAGCATGTGTGGTGGTGGTGGTGGTGGTGGGTTGGAGTACTAGTAACTACTAAATGGGGCATTTTTGGTGGTGGTGGTGGTGGTGATATTTCGCGAAATTGTGTGGAGAGAAAAAGAGTCCGTGAAGATTTATAACAGTGCGAGCACGGAAAAGTGCATGCGTGCTTGAAGAACTCGCCGAGGAAAGAGAAAGTAATCGCTGCGAAGCTCTACAAGTTCGCGTTGATGTTTTCGAACTTTCGTGCTCTGTTTCTGTGCTCGTTCCCAGTACACTTGGGCCAATGTTTCTCGTCATGAATAGGCCGAAAGCTTTTCTTTACCCTCCTGACCGTTGGATACCCTGCAGCTTCCACAGCATTACACTGTTACTGATGATGGTGGAATGAAACGGAAACGCTGAAGAATAGTTTTTGACAAAGAAGAGGACCAAGGAACTACAAGTTGCGCTATAATGCCCACTAACACCACGGGTTACTTGACAATCAGCTCATATCATTGCACAACACTAACCGACGGTACCGACGTTCTACAACTAACTGCCAGTCAGCTCTAGCACGTCTTGGATGCCCACTCCAACAGCCTTCCAACTTGGAAGGTTCTAAGTTATAGTCATAACATAGGGGGGAGGTGCGCGCAGCCAGGACAATCACACGCTGAAAGTCTCAGCTGTGAAGGACGTTGGCGGCTGTACATGCATGTCGATTACGATACTGGCAAGACCATTGGATGGTCAAACCACGATTCATGATTCCCCTCCTATGCAATACTACAACTTATCAGGACCTTCCAAGTTGGAAGACTGTTTGAGGGCGCATCCAAGACGTGCATGAGCTGATTGTCAAGTAGCTCGTGGTGTTAGTGGACATTATAGCGTAACTTGTAGTTCCTTGGTCCTTTTCTTTGTTATAAATGAATTCTCGGCTCTCCATCCAAGTCAATAATTTTTGAAGTTGATAGTACAGTCAAGTTCGCTAATAACGACTGCGGATATAACGACAATTAATTTGCGAACAACGACAGAATGTCCATGCCCAGAGCAATGTTCCATCTAACTGTAATACATACAAAGAGACTTCGGCATAAGGACACTTCACGAACTGTTGGCCAAAAAATCCGATTTTTCCACAGTAGACCCCGGACCCTGTCGTACCACTCCCTCCCCCCCCCCCCCCCCCCCCCCCCCCGCTGCCCTGTGACCGCCCTCCCTGGTTTACCCTAATTGCAATTTTGCGGGTTCTGGAATGAAACTGCAGGAAGCGTCCAAACGGATCTTGAATCTGAAAAAATGATCCCAAAAAACTTCACATCACTGTCATCAGGTGATTGGGACACCAGGCCAGGTGCCTTACTGAATCCCATGGAAAACATGCTGCCACTTTGGCACTTGTCAAATCTCTTGACACTGACAGTCGAGTCGTGTGCGTACATGCGTGTGGACGTACACCGACGTCACGTACAGCTGTAGTGTCGCACTCACAGTCACACAGCCACAGCCACTGCCGCTGGGTTCATGCTGATAATAATGACATTATGAATATGAGGCTCTGCATGCACGTGCTTGTTATGTGAACGGAGTAAGCTGAGATGCACAAACTCGGTGTTGAGACCGTCAGTGCTAGTGCTACATCATACATAAACATGTAGATCTCCCTGGTCCAGAACTCGGGAACACACAAACACGGGCGATTTGATCGGCAGCTAGTGAGTACATATCTACGATGCGGTCATACCTGCGATCAAGATCCTGACAGTCAATACGACGTTGATTCTATCGAATTGTTGAGATCTCTTCCGGTGTCGTGTTTGGAGCAGCGCCCTTTTCCTTGCTGGCTGGCAGAGTTTTTGCGCTGGTTCTTCAGTGGAGACCTGGTCAGTGGGTGTTGTTCTGGAAAACTGTTACGGTTCTTGTTCGGCTGGTCGCCAGGGCAGGAATGTCTTGAAGAATGGTGAGCTGGCAAGTGCTGATGCTGTGCGGCGTTGTGGCGCTTGTAGCGACGCTGGACACAAGCGCACCACTCATTCGAGGTGAGTCTGAATGAAGTCAAAAGTACGCTCAGGCTGGCCAATGTATTTCTTCCGCTGTGAAAGCGCAACCTTTCCAGGAGCCTGCATGCTGCAAGGTCTCTCCATTAGGAGCCGTTGCGCTATTCCGCCATGTGTGTCCGGTAGTACAAAACTAGTCACACCACCTGCAGTGGAGTGCTGCTGGCTGTTCTGCTGGCACAGAGTCAGTGTCGGACCTACCAGTACCAGAAACAGAAAATTTTAATAATTCAGAATGCACTCCTACTGGCCTTACCGCCTACCGGTGACGAACAAAACAATTATCTGCGACGGTCTAGCCGGGTGCCTCGACTGTACTATCGGCGTTTGCGAGTTGTGCGTGCGTCCGGTCCAGTTAGCGTTGCGGTGTGATGTTTGTTTTCATGCTGAGCGAAATACCGTGATCACTGGCGAGTGCAGTGATGCGTGGTGCAGTATCATGAACTGTCAGTCCCGTGTCGGTGTGTGGCTAGCTGGAAAGAAAGAGGAAAATGTTGCTTTCACCAGCTGGCCAATCCGCTCCGAAAATCATATTTTTCTGCATTGGTATCTTCTTTAATTAATACATCGGTATCTTCTGTACCTGATGTGCATCGTGGGTAGTACATGTACACGCTGTACCAGCTCTTGTGATTCACGCGCAAAAGGCGCAGTGTGTGCTTTGGATCCAGTTCTTGTGCCCATGGCATGCATGGCAAGTGCATGGGGTCATCCTTGGGCTGATGCCTGATGGTCCACTTACCTGCTCATTCAGTTGCCTAGCAAGACTGATCACAGGCTAAGCATACTGCATAGCATAGCTAAGATTCATCAGGTACTGCTAGTACAATCATGTACAGTTGTGGCATAGTACATAATTATTATCATACCAGCATACGTGTAGAACACCCAACACAAGTATCGGTACATGGACGTCATGTGATACCAATCCAGTAGAATAAGCACCACTATAGCGAACTACCACTATAGCAAACCCCACTATTTATTTATTTTATTTATTTATTTCTGCACCTCGTGGCATGTCAAGACAGCCAATTAAATTGAGGAGAGGGTGAGACCAACCACGGAAGAAGAGAAGAAAAGAAAATGAAGAGCATGTACACAAAGTGGGAAGGGATTAGCAACTTACAAAGCAATGGGATGCTCAGCGAGCTATTGAACCTCACTTCAGCGAACCCCGAATAGCAAATCCCCACTATATCAAACTCTCGCTATAGCGAACTCCTACTATTGAACCTCACTTTAGTAAACCCCGAGTAGCGAATCCCCACTATATCAAACTCTCGCTATAGCGAACTCCTAGTATGGCGAATCCCCACTACTGTATAGCGGAACCAACAGTTCAAGCAGAACACCAGCCAGTAAAGGAATAGGAATACTAATGTTCAGATCTTAAGACAAGGCTCATATGTAGACTCCTCGCACATAGACAGAACTAAACTGCTACGTAGATAAGGGGCAGCTAAGTTAGTTACGTGCCAAAGCCGAATAGATAGTGTGTGCGTAAGCGGGAGCCGGCTGCCAACAGCCTCACCCAGAAGGATTGCAAGACTGACTGAAAGACCAGGCTGTGCCTGCCTGTAGGCAGTACAGCAGAGAAAGGTGACACTATTTACAAAAACGATGTGCCCACTGTACATAGTCGCCGCTTTCACCTGGCCTGCATGTGGTGTTGAAAAACTGAGTGTGCATCTAAGCGCCCTCCCGGGGGGGGGGGGGGGGGGACACTAAGATATTATGTGTGGAGGCTCAGCATAGGTGTGAGTTGCAGCTTAGTGTCTTGAGACACTGGCAGTTGTGGGATAGTTTAAGTTGTAGGTGCCCCGTCAGGCGAAATAGCACGTCATAGTACATTCGAGATCAGCGGGAAGAAGATGACGACGTCCACTAATTTAGTATCTGTGCACACAAATCTGCTGTGTGTGTTACTCTGTGTGTCAGCTATGGCATCATCGCCTGTGGTTCCATGCCTAGCATGTACGTCTGAACCATCCTGCAAAGTTTGAATGACGTAGGTTGAGCGATCGCTCCGCGAAACATACTTTTTGAAATTCTCTTCATAGTATATCTTCCACCATTGAAATTTCGAATTTCTTCGAATTTTGTGCTGAGAGGGGTGGCTTGCAACATGGATATGGCTTGTTCCAGACATGCTTTGGAGCCATCGCCTGTTGAAACAGTGGCTGGAAGCTGCCCTGCAACTGTTCCAACAGGAAATTAATCGATCCGAGAAAGCGCGAGTCCGCGAATCTCGGTTGAATATTGAGTATTTCAAGCCTTTTCTCGACGATAATGGAGTTCTTTTTGGAGATGGACGTCGCGGCAAAGGACATGGTGTCCGACTTCTGGCGTCTGGTGAAGCCAGGGATCATTTGTCCAGTCAGGTCGGCAGCCTAACCGTCGGTAAGCTTGTGTTTGGATCCCGTTCTGCTCGATGTGGTAGATCACAAACAATTTGATATCGCACAAATTGATCTCAGCATCGTGCGTACGGTATTTTATATTCAGAAAATCCCAAAGTGTCTCTGTGTGGCCGTCCTATGCCACGAGAAACTCCAATCAGGTTCCTATGTCCTCTGCCTTCATGATTGAATGTCCACTTCGTTTGAACAACGAACACAACAATCGAGGACGGCTTTGCAATGAAAAATACAGCTATACTGGAGCTGAAAAAAAGAAGAAAAAAACGTGCTCAGGATGAGACTCGAGTACACGCATACTCTCCCAGCAGGTGAAACGCAAAATTTTGTGAAAAATGCGTGTCGCCGACTGACCAGTAATTTCGCCTGACGATGCCCATTCAGTAAAGTGTTGAGTTACTGCTGCTGTATAGTAGCAGCTTGGGTGTTGAAAACTGTTCATATGAGTTCACTCTGACACTGCTGATGAGCAATTATGTGTTTAATAATACTTGACACGCTTTTAACACCTCCAAGTCATTACCAAGTGATGATACACATCGGTGCCTTACTTGCATACACATGCAGTGTTGGACGGCCCAAGTATATGTGTGTGTGTGTGTGTGTGTGTGTGTGTCACAGTGTGTGTGTGTGTGTGTGTGTGTGTGTGTATGTGTGTATGCGTATATCCAGGGCCGGCGCCACTGGTACGGCCGGTATGGCCAGCGGGCCGTACCAACTTCCCAAAAAGTCGGTCCACGTGGAACGTCCAAAACCTGGGAGAAAAAGTTTCAATGTATGATTTTGTACGGGGAATCGCCCAGAGTACAGGATTTGCCGGCTAAATTCCAAAACATTTCGGGGGACGACCCCCA
Organism: Sycon ciliatum; assembly: GCF_964019385.1. Classification (NCBI taxonomy): domain Eukaryota; kingdom Metazoa; phylum Porifera; class Calcarea; order Leucosolenida; family Sycettidae; genus Sycon; species Sycon ciliatum. Next base: position 23,284,660 of record NC_088650.1, read on the forward strand.
GACCCCCCTTAAAGATGGCCCTTCGGCCACACCGCTCCGCAGAAGCTGCCTCCGGCCCTGATATCTGGTATACTCCGAGTCACTGAGGTGTGCAAAGTGGGTGTGGACTGTGGAGTGTCTTGTCTGTGATGCCTTCGGGGTTGGGCAGGCCAGATAGTCTGCATTGATAATAATAGCCGGATGCGGGGTGCTGCTGCCCGATGAGCAGTGGCTAGTTAGCCGGGTGCTGTGTGGGCATAAAGGTAGTGCCCAATATGCACCAAGTGAGGGTTGGCGCTTGACATTGTTACCGAGCTACGTAACCGTCGTTAGATAGTTTACATCTTTGTACAACTGCAGTAGTGCCTTTTCGGAAACGAGCTTTTTACCTCGCTACCTCTCATATCAGGCTAGCTGCATCTCTAGCTTAGACCATGGTTAGGCAGTCACTGCAGAAGGTCACATGATACAGGGTGGTGTATCTTACACACTTTGCAGCCTTGGTCAAACCGCGTCTTTGAGACGAACTGGCCCAACCGTGATGCAAGCCGCGGCAATTGGTCAAGTTCAGTCACACTAACATCGAAGTGTGATGAGCCACCGTGCCATGTAGGATTTGTGTCATGTATGGCACGGCTACATCTGCATTGAAGATGCAAACACAAATGCGTGGAGACATGGCACAAAAGTCCGCTGTCGCGTTTCAAGAGATTTCGAGCTGCGTTACCATGAGCACTGTAGAAATATGACATCAAAGTGGCATTGTGTCCCACCGAAGACCGAGTCTGATCTGAGCCTTGCATTTTGAACTGAAGTTTCAGTCATGCGGTCATGCAGTATCCACCCAATCACATGCAGGAGCCCAGACCCTGACTACGCGAGCTCTTGACCCACAACCATGCAGTGGTGTGAGTTGCTGTAGTGAATCTGTTCTGCTATGATACTTTGAATCTGAACCAAACACAGCTGCATGCCGCAAACAGCACGGTCTTTTTTTTATACCATCTCGGTGAACAGGTGTTTTAAAAATCATCCTGCTGTCGATATTTATTTTATGTTCCGCAGATGGATCGGCCTCACACAACGTTTTGAGCCAGGAAGAGCAGCGGCCTGCTAGGAAGGCACCCAACCAAGAGAGAGCATTCACCCAGGTCGATGATGCTGTGCGTGTTGAAGAGGCACCGATTGCTGGTGCCGCTCAAGGTGAGCATGTACATCGGCGAGCAGCGCCAACCCAGAACCAAGACACTGCATCAACCGTCCCGCCTAACACTGCTAGAATGCCTGATGTGCGGTCGTCCTCACTAAACACCGTTCTGCTGATTAGTAAGTACAAGCAGGCAGGAAAGAACTTGCTGAAACATTCCTTCAAGGGCTGGAAAGTACGCTTTGTAGTACTGATGTCAGGCAGTCTTAACCCTTTATGGACCAATTAAATTAGTGTGGAAAATGCGGCATTCGATTGACTGCTGTAACTCAAGAACGGTTGTGATTTGTTACAAGTTGTGTGAAGATTGGTTAAAGGGGAAGTATACCCTAAAATCAAATTTTCACCAGTTGTAGTCTTCGGGGTGCTGAGTCGAATGGTCTTGGTCCGAGGAAGCTGCGACGCTCCCTTCCTACTTGAATCCCAATCGAACTCGCGCACTTCCACCGAAACTGGGTGACTGTGCCCTACTAGATGGGGATTTGTATGCAAAATCTCACTAAAAGCGCCATTTCGTTCTTATAAAAGCACGGATGACCGCGATTGGCCCATATGTTGTAGTCTTTTGGACGCTGAGTCGACTGGTTTTGGTCCGAAAAGGCTGCGATGCAGCGTTCCTCCTTTATTCCCAATCGAACATGGTTGAAGAAGCGGTCACGTGGTCCTGGTTGCCCAAATCACCTGGTCACCACGCCAGCAGGCGACAACTTTCACACCAAGGTTCAACTCGAGTGACAGGACTGCACCCAAAAAAGGTCAAACAGGCTAGTAAGTTGTACCCTGCAGGCACGGTGACCAGGTGACTGGTGTACGCAGGAGCACGTGACCGCTTGTTCAACCATGTTCGATTGGGAATAAAGGAGGAACGCTGCATCGCAGCCTTTTCAGACCAAAACCAGTCGACTCAGCGTCCAAAAGACTACAACATATGGGCCAATCGCGGTCATCCGTGCTTTTATAAGAACGAAATGGCGCTTTTAGTGACATTTTGCATACAAATCCCCATCTAGTAGGGCGCAGTCACCCAGTTTCGGTGGAAGTGCGCGAGTTCGATTGGGATTCAAGTAGGAAGGGAGCGTCTCAGCTTCCTCGGACCAAGACCATTCGACTCAGCACCCCGAAGACTACAACTGGTGAACATTTGATTTTAGGGTATACTTCCCCTTTAACCCTTTAACCGTCAGACCATACATTTGTGGGTCGAATTCGACCCATCATTTGAAATACTCGCACTGGAATGATTTTTTACCCACGATAGAAAATTTACTATCGATTCGGTCGCGAATTTTCCAGGCTTTCTGTTGCAGAAATCCGCGTTGAGCTACGATGTAGTGGAGCAGAGTTATCAAGCGCTGAGTACTGCACGCTTGTCACTTCCGCTGCGCTGGGCGCGCGGCTGACGTCGTCACGGGATTTCCCCGTTTCTTCACGCGCTCTGTGACTGTTGCTCGCGACCAACGTATTCCTCACGAAATGCTCGATCTCTCAAAAAAAATTTGAACACTCTACGATGAAGGAGACGGCCATGGCGGAGTTTTGAACTTGTCATTTGCATGCCTGGCGTTGAGACGACGTCGCTGCGTTCCAGCGCTGGTTGTGTGACTGTTGAGGCGAAGAATGTGGTATCATCGTGCTGGTCTCGTCCAGAGCTTTCCAACGAGCCCAAGATTATAAAAATCGAGTGAGTACAACTAAAGTTATGACCTGGCAAAGTTGAAATTTCGTTCGTCGTTTCAATGGGTGAAATTTATATGACGGTTAAAGGGTTAAGATGGACAAAGCTTTCATATAAAAAAAGACCAGACCGAATTCGGATAAACAAAAGTTGCCAAAGTGAAGTGTTGAAAAACTTTTGTAAGGTTGTCTATTTTGCTAATTTTATAAAGGTGTCAAGGAGTTGCCGAGTTGCACACACTCGGCTGTGCGCGATTGATTCTGTGTTTTAAGGATGCTGTAGAATTGGCAATTGATTCCCCTTGCATACTGGCCACTAAAGTATTTATTGGTTCCGGTGCATGTTCTTGTTAGGCCGGATGTGACGTGCACACATGTGCTTGTGAGATGGAGTATTGATACGGGGAGTGGGTAACTTGTGTAGTCTATACAAACATACAGTGGTGGTGGTGCGGGGTGAAATCCAGCCGCGTGGCTATAACAGCTGGGTGGGCTGCAAAACCCTAGCATTGTGAGCAATAGGGTCGCGCAGTGAATGCAACTCTCCTGCATTGATGGGGTTGGATTTCACTATGCATTCACACACTACCCTGCTGGCCCCGGTGAAGACGATGGCAGCTAAACGCTAAGAACTTCTGCAGTAAAGCCAGAGCAGCTCTGAAATGCGAATTTTTGGTTGGAGATTGTGTCGGTCCATGCACCCCGCTCTGGAGACGATCCTGATAGTATCATTGGAAGTGTTTGAGTGTTCAGGCTGAGATCATGGTGCGAGGGACCTGGCACTACGAGGCTAGGACCTGCTGCAAGACAGAAATGCAGTCTCAATGAGGCATTCTCTCAACTCCTCGGCCTTGGGCTTGCATGTGTCTTGGACCTCCAACCCAATCACCAGGCTATTATTGTTGCATACAATAGATCAGCTTCAAGTTGCAAAGCCTACTTTTCTCACCTGGAACTATGGCGGTGAATACACGCCTGCCCACACACACTCTCTAGGCTGCAAAGTTCTTCTGGCAAAGAGCTCTCCTTCTAACCACCATCACCGGCACCACCACCATCAGTTGGCGCCTGGCGCCTAGTCGATGCATGGCTAGTGGTATCCGACATAGCAGGCTGGCAAAGAGCTTGGCACATAGAAGATGACACAGCAACGACATAGCTCGATTGCGACGTGCGTTTCATCCCCGCTGGACTCATCAGGCAATCTTCTTCTTGGATGTCTTCATACGAAGCCTTCCTCGGGAGAATGAAGTTGAACGGACCACTGCAGCTGTACTTATGGTTGATTAATATGGCGGTAAATACACGCCTGCCCACACACCCTCTCTAGCGGGGACGAAACGTACGTCGCAATCGAGCTATGTCGTTGCTGTGTCATCTTCTATGTGCCATGCGCTACCTCTTTGCCAGCCTGCTATGTCGGATACCACTAGCCATGCATCGACTAGGCGCCAGGCGCCAACTGATGGTGGTGGGCACGGGTGGTGGTGGTTAGAAGGAGAGCTCTGTGCCAGAATAGCTTTGCA
>NC_088650.1:23291545-23332609 GCF_964019385.1 Sycon ciliatum
CTCTACGGCACGTGTGCCCAAAAAAACTGTTACGGATAATCGAATGGTCGGATAGTCGATGTGCGGATAATCGATGTTCAACTGTACATGTATAATGACTTTGGTTGACCGCATGCTGTATGAGATGAAGTGTGTTTGTGTGTGTGTGTGTGTGTGTGTGTGTGTGTGTGTGTGTGTGTGTGTGTGTGTGTGTGTGTGTGTGTGTGTGTGTGTGTGTGTGTGGTGTTTGCTCTATGTTTCCTGCTGCTGTGTATTATGTAGGTAACTTCGGCGCGTATTGTCAACCCAGTATTTGACACGGAGCGGCATGGCAGCCCGTCGTCCCTGACGTCACGTCCGTCGACTTCCTTGCCGCCATCGGCACCCACCACATCATCAAGTCAAACTTCGGGGCGCAAGCACCGCACGCGCCGCGGCACATCAGTAAAGGAGCATTCATCAAGGGGTGGCAAGTCTGCTCTGAAACGCTCCTCGTCCACGCCAGACCCTGGGTCCACGTCGTCGGAGAGATCAAGCATGCCGTCGGCCACCACCAGTCATACCTCATCGTTAACCACGTCATCTCAATCCACACTGCCGTCGTCCAGCTCACAGGGCTCCTCCAGTACACCTTTGACTGCTGGCTCTGCCGAGGCCACCGCTGCTGCTCCGAATAGTGAAGGCGGCAGCAACAAACGGCGCTTCCAGTATTCGGAGGGCACACTTGCAGGTACAGTGGAAGCGGCAATAGCGGAAGCCGCAGACAGTGGTGATGATGCCAGCAGCAGCCCTGCTGGTGCGGAACAATAGAACGTACACGGAGAGCGGATGTATGTGCTTTGGTGACTTCACTAGAAGAAATTTATCTATTCGATCGCCGTATTCAGAGAAGGAAACAGTCTATATATTTCCCGTTATCTAGACCCTGCTGTGTACCTACTAGTTACCCAAGCTACCCTCGAGGACTCTACTCCAGAGAAACGTGGCTATTAGCTAGCCAGCTCAGCATCTTGTTTCATGAGTACTGCAATTTTCGAACAAGTTGAACACGACATACTAGGATCGTGTTATTTGGAAAATACTTCAAGGACACTATGTTGCCCGGGCTTGGATATCCTTGCTCTACTGGCTTGGATGTCCTTGCTCTACTGGCTTGGATGTCCTTGCTCTACTGGCTTGGATGTCCTTGCTCTACTGGCTTGGATATCCTTGCTCTACTGGCTTGGATGTCCTTGCTCTACTGGCTTGGATGTCCTTGCTCTATCTCACGCAATGACCGCACGTCTTGTAATCTAACGTTGGCTGCACTTCACCCCAGACACTCGTACCTAGCTGTGAGCTCTTTCTGTCCCAGTGACGTCTGTGACTTGCCTGAAGCGTTTGACTTTGTCAATGTCACTAGACGCTGTATGGAACCATACGCCCACGGGTTGTACAGCGGCGTGGGCTACGTACCGAGATGTCGCCGCAAGATGTGACAATTGCCATTTCCAAGCTGTGAACGGCATGGCTGCCACAGCACTTACAGCAAGAACACATACACACACACCATCACACACTCACTTTCTTTATCTGCTCAAAAGAAAGCCCGCGTTTTATTAGCGTTCTCAATTATTGCTAATTTGTGTTACGCACCTTTATGTAATGTTGCAGTTCAATACTGTAGTGCAGAAGTGTAATCGCAGCTACTGACCCACACAGGTTATCTACGTCTTCTCGAATGTCGACTGCCAGATAACCTGTACTGGCTTCTGTCCTGCCGTCCATGCTAATCAGGAAATAGTACAATACAATATTGTGCTGCTCCCTGATGCTAACTGTAACAGGTGACAATAGCTAGACTGTCGACCTGTCCTGAGACCGAGTATGTGTGCATTGCAAGATGTGCTGCTGATTCCCTGCAGTCGCATACTTCTGTCTTCGCAATGTACATGACGGTACTACAGAATACCGATTTACCCTACACCAGCCTCCTCGTTTGGCTCTCTCTGTCTCTGCCTGTCTCTTTCTCTCTCTGTCTGTCTGTCTGTCTGTCTCTCTGTCTGTCTGTCTGTCTGTCTGTCTGTCTCTCTCTCTCTCTCTCTCTCTCTCTCTCTCTCTCTCTCTCTCTCTCTCTCACACACACACACACACACACACACATGCGCACGCCCAACACACACATGTCTAGCACAGCTTGGTATAGCTACCTAAGGTAACAAAAAGTCAAGTCACCCACTGTATTGAGTACATCATAACTAGGCACCACAAGGATACCACACCCGTACTCCGATCCGCACTACTGTAATGAACCACACAGCAGTACAGAGCTGCTCAACATCACCACCACGTGGATCGCTAGGAAATGAGTGAAACGTGTGCGTACACACGGAAACAGCATGCCCGCATGCTAATACTCCGTCTAGAAAGATTGTCATCTGAAGATTACATGCATCTGCACTCCAGATGGCATTGTAACTGTTAAACACGCAGCAGAATGGCGAGGCTGGATGATGTAATGTCAACTGCTAGGCCGCACGGCGCATCATATTTATCGCCACGATGTGTTCTGACTAGCTGGGCAAAGCGAGCGTCTTTGGCAAGCTGTTCTATCACCTGGCACCAGCAGATAAATTTGAGCATCTTTGCTTGACAACAATCAAGTCCCGCCACACGTGGCCCCAGTGTTCGTAACCTTGGTGACCACGTTGGATTGTGATAATTATAGTGCAGGAGGCAGAGGAGGCGCAGCACAATCACACACATTTGAGGATGTGGCATGATCCCGCATTGGAATCAAGAATACTAGTGGTCTGCAGTTGATTTAGCTGCTTTTCAAGCCAGACCCTGCATTACTCATTTGAGTGTCCGAGTTGGTTTGCAGGCCCTTGAGCATTTCCTCCAGCTGCCTGTCAGCACGGGCTTCTGCCGTACTGGGGCGCGATGGCGGCAGCGGATGACTCTTGCGATACTTCTCCTCTGCATACACACCCGCTGCACCTACAAGGGCTGTCAACGGCAAGAAAACGTACGCAGCCGATTCTCCCATACCGGCTCTGGCCAGGACCTGAACAACGACCTGCCACACCATGTTGGCAACACCACTCCGCTTGTACTTCAACTACTGCCTACTGTTATTCACTATTGGCAAGAAGACAGGCAGCAATGCCAATGGCTGCTCCTTTATTAGACTCTCTCAACAGATACAGATACTGATACTGGTACACACATTCAGGCACAAGCGCCTTCACTGGCGATACGTGATGCCAGAAACAAATTAACACCAAAAGTCACGCATGAAAAGCAGTGAGTCGGGCTCGATCATATCAAGGAACATTCGACGTCGGTACGGAACTCTGTCTTCCAGCTCCTTTCCTTGTGAGTTTATTAATATCAAGCAATGCGGAAGAAAAAAACTTTCTCCAACAACAACAACAAAATTAATTATTATCTGTGATGAAAGACCAAAGGCAACACGTGCACACCAGGTACACCGTACATACACCGTAGATAGGCCTACGTATTTAGCGTATCCCGTACCCGTCGTACGGTACCGGTGTGAAGCTTTCGCCGTTACGCAATATGCCGATGAATATGACGCAATGGCTGTCAAGATTGTCATAGCAACCGTGCGGTAACTCGCGGGGCATGCAACTCGTGCGACTGCATGCGCGTGCGATCGCGATCGTCCCGGCCACATGCAGTCTCTGGCTCAATCTGTTTTTTTTGTTGTTTCTCAAGTCATGTTTTTTTTGCTTGAGGAAGTTGCTTCTCCTGGTCCTGCGCTCGCTTCAGGCTAGCCAGGTGACCATTGTTTACTGCCTTGGAAAGTTCTTTCTATATCAACAGCACAGCAATCGAACTGTCGGGAAGTTGCACGAGTAGTTCAAGTTTCATGATCCTTGACGGGATCAACGTGTTGTTCCCTCCCTTGAGGTCTATTTCTTGGATGCGTATTCAGTGAACATGGAAGAGTTCGCTTCCGAGTACAAGGCTTCTCTCGAAGACTTGACGTTCAACTCGAAGCCTGTGATAAATACGCTTACCATTTTGGCTGACGAAAACAAGAAATATGCCTCGGTGGTCGTGAAGCTGATTGAAGGGAGGATAAAGCAGGTATGTTTGTTTTATTCATTATTATTTTGTGTCAGTCAATTTTTTCTTCAGACTTTTCCCATTTGCACCCTTCCCTCAAACCAATTGGTTTTTTTGTAATACAGTGTCTATATGTGTTGTGTCTCTAACCAAGACACTGTAGGTTCACACTTTAGAGTTAACATCCAAGTTTATACTACGGTTGCAAAGCAATAACTGCCATACAAATTAACAATGGGGGTATCCACACAGAATAAAATGAATCACCAGTAGAAATAATTATAACCAACAAACGTGATTGTCCTGCCAATACATAAAAGCAGCCTCCCTGATCTGAAAGCTAGTTTGAATCTGGGAATTTCCCGCAACAAGAAAGGCTCGAAGCATGGCTGGTCTTTAGTCTATCTTTTGCAGTTTTGTCACACTCTTCGTATTCACATAGGGTGCCCTGTCTATAGGGCTTGAAAGTGATGACGTCAAAACGGCCAGGGAGTAGTAAGTTGACATCAGATTTCTACTTTTGGATCCACTAAGGTGTGACTTTGCTATTGCCTAAGTATGTGGGTGCATAGCAACCCACTCATGTCGCATGCAGGTGTGACTTTTATTTCGCCACCAGTTGTAACCCCGCCCCCAGTAGCCAAATCAGTCAGTTTCACTGGCTACATCACCATGCTGTGGGTAAGACCGCTTGAAATGTGCTTGGATCCATACAAAAACTGGATCCAAGTGGATCCAATTTTTGAATTTTTGAAATTGTTGCTATGCTGTGACGTAGCACTTTCAAGCCCTATTAAGCTGTAAGAAGGCCTGTGGGGATTGCCCTATTCAAAATTTACTAATAACAATATGTCTGCAAAGCAACTGTGCAGTACTTATATGTGTGACTGCTGTATTTGGACGAAGGGTACATTTGTACTGGCCATAGCATGTTCATGGTCCGTAGGTCCCACTCTTGTCTCATTATCGGCCATTGAAGCAGACTGCCTTGATGTAAAGTTGTTTAATATTGTCTCCATCTTAAATAGCAGAGTGAAATAGGTGCTGCAGTATCATGTTTACACCTTTGCTCTCTCTCTCTCTCTCTCTCTCTCTCTCTCTCTCTCTCTCTCTCTCTCTCTCTCTCTCTCTCTCTCTCTCTCTCTCTCTCTCTCTCTCTCTCTCTCTCTCTCTCTCTCTCTCTCTCTCTCTCTCTCTCTCTCTCTCTCTCTCTCTCTCTCTCTCTCTCTCTCTCTCTCTCTTGTCTCGCAAAGCCATGGTCCGCCTGGATCTGTGTTTTAAGGCCGATTCATACTTCATTTTGTGTACGGGAAACGCGTCGCGTCGTGAAAAAGTTGATCTGAGCTCAACTATTTCGCGTACGGGAAAGCCATCGCGCGACGGCTTTTCCGTACGCGAAATGAAGTATGAACCGGCCTTTATTGCCAGTTCTTCAACTTGAAGGAGATAGTTCTCCAGTGGGAGTGTGTCCCAGTGCACTATGTATAACCGTTGCTCTCGGCAACGGCTGTGATGGTGTGTCAGGGCCGGTGTCACTGGTGCGGCCGGTACGGCCATGGCCGTAGTTTCGATTCTGAGGGACAACCCCCAGCCCCCCCCCCCCCCCCCCCTCCTTCAACAGGGCACTCGGCCGCACCGCTCCATAGGAGCTGCCTCCGGCCCTGGGTGTTGAGGTGATTCGCAGCTGTCGTGTTATTTGCATGGTTAGTTGTGCACTGTAAAACCGACTGGTGCTGCTGTTGATTTGCTCTGTGTTGCCATCATATGTGTTGATTTGCTCTGTGTTGCCATCATATGTGCAGGTTCAGCAAAACATGAAGCTGCCATGCCTTTACTTGCTGGATTCGATTATCAAGAACCTAGGCGGAGAGTACCCCATCTTCTTTGAGGGAAACCTGGTGGAAACATTCGTCTCTGTTTTTCAGATGGTACGTACCGGAAGTGACTGTGTATAGTGCGTGCAGGTACATGCTGTATATGGTACGTCCAGGTGCATGCTGTGTTGTGGGAGCAGCTGGCATCAAGTTTGCTTTACACACTGTGCCGTTTTTTTTTATGGCGAAGAGCCCCGGCCTGGCCAAAGCTGGCGATGCAGCTGAGTCAGCAGTGTTGTTGTTCAGCACGACTGCTTTAGGGCAAGTTGTCTTTTCATTCAGTTGCAGCCTGATGATGGCAGTTTACCAAAGCGTCGTCGCGTCACTGATACGATACTGAGTTGTGAATTTGCGGTGCTGAAGGAAGAGCATGTCTGCCCAGAATTTCTCATTGAGTTTAACCCTTTCCATGCCAGCATGGTTTCCTGTGTTGGCCACGCATTGTTCAGGCGCTGAGCTCAACTGTTCAAAGCTGCACGCGCACCTCAGAACGAAATTTATTGCTATTTCACGATACCTTGATGGATTTTCACGATCCATGGCTTGTTGGAAAGATCTGGACAACAGGAAGCCATTTCAGGGACTCACAGCGCGACAGGCAAACCAGGGCCACTTCCATCTCCTCTCAAAGTCCCCCTACCATGCCTGAAAATAACAAAACGACTGCCTCTCATGTTTTCTTTCGTCTTCTTACTCATTGTGAACTGATTTTCACGATTCAAACTGCATTGGAAAGCTGAGATTCAAGCGCGTTTGTTGCAGCTGACTGCGCACGCGCCGTGTCTAGGGGAAATCCCCTAGCCCGCACGAAGTCGCGAACAAAAAATTTGAATCGATCGCCAAAAAATGAAATTTGCGCATTCTGGCCGTTCAATTTATCGCCGCTTGGTCATACCTTGTCGTATCTCGAAGAACTTTATATCCCTGGAAAGCTGAGCTCAAGACCTTTCCAGCGGTATCTCAACCTTAGCAGTCCGAGATATTTTGACGGAGTTACGACAGTTTGTACACTCGTCTATAGCGAGCGATACACATGTACTGTACAGTGTACATTGTACAGTGTAGGCAGAACGCGTAAACGCGTCCGTGGCCAATCGGCTCATACTAAAAAAACGCGTATACGCGTCCATGGCATGGAAAGGGTTAAATACAGGATGCCTCCCCCTATTACATACATTGTCTAATCATGCATGTTCAAATTGTCATTTTTGGCATTCTGTTCTTTCGAAGTTTCGGGCCTGCTCTGCATGAGTGAATACTTGATAGGGTGTGTAGCTATCCCTGTGTTTGCTGGATACAGCAGGCTAGCACCATGCCATACTCTCTCTATCTCTCTCTCTCTCTCTCCCTCTCTCTCTCTCTCTCTCTCTCTCTCTCTCTCTCTCTCTCTCTCTCTCTCTCTCTCTCCCTCTCTCCCTCTCTCTCTCTCTCTCTCTCTCTCTCTCTCTCTCTCTCTCTCTCTCTCTCTCTCTCTCTCTCTCTCTCTCTCTCTCTCTCTCTCTCTCTCTCTCTCTCTCTCTCTCTCTCTCTCTCTCTCTTGCTAGCTGTGTTTAGATTGGCTGTCTGTTGATTTGTGTGTGCTTCGTTCAGGCTGATGAGAAAGCTCGGAGAGACATGTACAAGCTCCGCCAGACCTGGAAGATGGTCTTTCCCGCGGAGATTCTTCGTGCTCTCGACGTGAAAACGAAATCGTTCGATCCCAACTGGCCGATTTTGAAGGCTTCTGCAAAGGCAGCAGGCGATGGAGCATCGTCTGGAAAGGCACCAGCGCCCGGCCCTGCCAAAACTGCTATCAGCGCTAGTGCAGCAGCAGCAACGAAAGTGTCAGCGGCGACCGTACCAGTCAATGTTCCATCCCCTGCCACGGTGGGTGCTACCACGGCGCAAGTCACCACCGTGTCTTCGTCGTCGGTGCCACTCGCCGAAGCTGCTACACCGCCATCTACGCCCTCTTCTAGCATCCACATCAATCCGCGTTTCCTTCCACCTGTGAGTTGTGTTACTAAGGCGCTCCGGCTCTCACATCTGATGCAAGCCAGTTTGCTGCAGATCTTTCCAAATAAAGCCAAGGAGCGAATGATTCTGGGTCCGCTGTTGTGGTCTGTTGGGCTGTTGGTGTATCCGTGATGTTACATGGTCATCTTTGGCCATGATAGCATCTTGCTAATACTGTATGTACAGAACACGCTGTAGAGGAGACGGTTAGAAATAGGATCGAGCTCGAAAACAGGACCGGGCTCAATATTCACTTTCTCTCTTTGTATTTTGATTAGAAAATGTAATAATTGTGTCAGTGAGACTGCAAGGTGTTTTACTGTAACGCTGAGCCAAATTTTCATGTCATGGCTCTGTGATGACCAGAAACGCCATACCAGGCAGGTGAGTTTTTGACGTGCTGCTTCCCACTGCAACTTGAGTTTGGCGTCTTTCGAAAATCAATGTTGGCTTGACCGATTTCCAGCGGACACAGCGTCCGACACGCAGTTATCTTGTCCTCAGCAACTAGTCAAAAGCTGGAAATACCGGGATGAACTGAAGGCACAAAGAAACATCAATCTTTACACGAAGATGGAGATCGCTGGCATCTCCATCACTAATTTACTGCTGTTTTTGCCACGCAGCTGCTTCTTCATGAAGCAGATACACAGCGGCTCGCCTCTCGCCAATAAAGCTCCATTATACCAATGAAAACTATTGGAAGCACACACAACGCTAATTGTTTCTCTGTACTGGCTGTCGTAGAGCGATAGGGATTACAGAATTTCAGAACTCCGGGTGAACTTGACGTGGACTCCAAAACTGGTCCTTTTTTCAGCCACCTCTGGGCCACCAAATTTGAAACGAAAAATCGGGCAACTTGGAGGCAACGGGCCAACGCAAAGGAGTGGCTCAGTTCGATCGACTCTGGCCTCAGAGCAAACTTCAACACGCCAGCTTCCTTCCACAAACATATTTCGAGTGAACAATCCACACTGATGATCGGTTTGGGTCTACACAGTTTTGCTGTCAAACCGGTGACTTTCAACCATCTTCTCTACCCCTCATTGCACGATGATGTACACGTGTGAAGGTAGCAATATGATTCATATGCATGTGTATATGTGTGTTCAGATCCGAGATGTACCTGGCACGACTGGCTCGGCTTCAGGCAGAAACCTTCAGATTCTGCAGATGAAGCGTGCCGAGCGCCAGCTGTTGGATGTAAGCCTGCAGTTTGTGTGTGTGTGTGTGTAGTGCAGTGTGTGTGTGTAGTGTGTGTAGCGTGTATAGTGCGTGTGTAGTGTGTGTAGTGTGTACAGTCAACTTCGCCAATAACGACATTCGGCGGGGCATCAGAAAAGTGTCCTTATTCGCGAAGTGTCCTTATAACCGAAGTCCCATTTGAATGTATGTGAACCCATATTTTGTATAGTATGACATGCATATCAAAATCAAGCTCTTTTCTTGCTCTATGTCAATGTGTACTTTATTTTCATATTGCAGTTGAAAGGAACTAAAAATTCAATATGCAAGGGAAATTAATTGAAAAAATTAATAATAATATTATGCCTTTTTGATACAGTAGATACAGGGCCAGAGACATGTACATGTACATGTATGATGATTACTGTACAATCATGTACCACTACATGTACATTGTATACATATAGGTGTGCTGGTAAATCCAACAATTTTGAAGCCAACATAAAAAAGGAAGAAAAAGCCCCCTCCCCCTTGGCTGCATTTTCTTGCATGTGTGCCTTTATAATAATTATTAATTATGAATAATATCCATCACCAAAGGTTCTGGTACTTCTGCATGACAGGTACATGTACTTGACTGACAGGTACTTGAAATAGCTGTCAAAAGCCCAGAAAGTCGTTATTCAAGCAGTGAATATGACCTCGGGGCACTAAAAGCATGTCGCTATACGCGAATTGTCGTTATTCAGATAGTCGTTATATCCGAAGTTAAATGTATACAGTTAGATGGGACTTTGCTCTGGGCATGGAAATTCGGTCGTTATTCGCGAATTGTCGTTATATCCGCAGTCGTTATTAGCGAAGTTGACTGTAGTGCGTGTGTGTGTGTGTTCTGTGTGTGTGTCTGCATGTGTGTGCTCCAAAGTACAAGTACAAGTATGTTTTTGTGTATGTGTGTGTATGTACCGGTCCAACTGTACATGTAGGCCAGTGCTGTGTCTTGAGCCCATAGCTGTGGACTCTAGTCCTGAAGATGTCCTAGTGAGGAAGACATTAGAGACCATTAGCAAACCGTCGGGCATTACGATTGGGACAAATTGGGAACGAGGCCGGCGCGCGGGGAAACTGAATCGTTTCGTGAGCACAATTGGAGCAGCCCCGACGGGTGCGGTTCCTCGTTTCGACGACGGCGTAGAGAAAATGTACGTACCGTAGCCAGCTAGCTCCGCGACAACTATCATCTTTCGACTTTCATAAAGGAGTTTTAAGTTTAAATAATTATTAGAGACCCAACACGCAAAGAGTCGATTGATCCAGGTAAGGCCTTGCATCATTCTGTAGTCCGTGATCACGAAACGATTACGATTCCGGTTGCATCGCGCATCGCACATCGCCCGCAACATGTGCCTGAATGGTTCAACGCACGGCTTCGTGCCGGGCATGCTTTGACGATTGGAAATCGGAGCTGTCCAATCGTTCGACCGTACACGTGACGGTTTGCTAATGGTTTCTATTGTGTGACCCAGTGCTCCTGCCATGAGCCATGCTGCATCTCTGCTGTTCTCGTACTGATCGTGATCTATCACACGAAACTTGGATTCCGGGCTCGGAAAAGAAAGACAACATGAGCTGCAGCAGGGGAAGGGTGCACGACGTGAATCGTGGCTGTGGTGGTGAGGTTTAGATAGCTCCGTGTAAATCGAAATTCGGCAAATATATCGGTTTCAACCTTCAGCTTGTGCATTCCGAAAAAATTAACGAAACCATGAACGGACATGATTCAACTGGTATCTTGAACGCCCCCCGGTAGTACACTGAATTCCATGACCGGGTTGACGATCATTGAGCGCATACGTTGGTTACTAGCCGAGCATGGGTGTGGGTGTCTATTCTGACCTCATTTCTAGCTGCCCAATAGTGCAGAGTGCTCAGTTGGACTCCACAACGTGTGCCTTGCCACCTGGCAGTTGTTCATGTCATGGAGACCCTGCTTGATCTGTCACGATGCACTTCACCTCTGGATTCTGTGACCTCTACCTAGCTTGTCGCCTTTGAATCTTCTCCTGGATGTGTATCACCATGGCGTGTTCAGATGATATACAGCCAGGGTACACCACCATGTTTGTGTGTGTGCCCGCCCGCTCGTGAATTGGTACCGTTTAAAAGGTGGGCAGAAAAGTCCGTTCTGGACTGAGACCCTCATCGTTTATCGCTGGACTTGTTAGTATAATACTAATTAATAGACCCATTGCACATTGCCAAATATGGAATGTATGAGTAATGCTTGTGAGTATGCTGGGATCAGGAGTGCACTGTTCAACACCCCAGGCGACCATGCCCAGGTGGCTGTGAGGGGTGTTTATGGTACAAATTACGTCATTGCGCAATGGGTCCATTACTGTAACCTTGGAAACCCCACTGCTGCCAGCACAGTAAGCTTGTTGATTGTCATGTACTCTACAAGTAGTTGATAAATATGGTGGTAAAAACACACCTGGCAATATGGCGGTAAAGACACGCCTGCCCACACACGCTCTCTAGGCTGCAAAGTTAGTTCTGGCACAGAGCTCTCCTTCTCACTGCCACCATCAGTTCGCGCCTGGCGCCTGGTCGATGCATGGTTGGCGGTATCCGGCATAGCAGGCTGGTACATCAAGTAGCGCATGGCACATAGAAGATGACACGGCAACGACATAGCTCGATTGCAACGTACGTTTCGTCCCCGCTGGACTCATCAGGCAATCTTCTTCTTGCCTGCTATGCCGGATACCGCCAACCATGCATCGACCAGGCGCCAGGCGCGAACTGATGGTGGTGGTGAGAAGGAGAGCTCTGTGCCAGAACTAACTTTCCAGCCTAGAGAGCGTGTGTGGGCAGGCGTGTGTTTACCGCCATATTAGAGAGGTTCCGCACTACGTAAAGTTGAGCAACTTTACGTTAGTGGGCGGGAAAAACCCGTGAATTCGCGAGTTTGCACTCCACTTACGGAAAGTTGTCTACGGAGAGTACGTAGATAGGGCTCTGATAACGTAGCTGGTCCGTAAGTGGATTGGGGTACAAATTTATGTCTCTCTCCCCAGCAGCAGGCCAGGTCGATCTGGTCGTACACTGCCGCGTTCGGAGTTGCCAAGGGCGGCTACGTGATTTGAAAACTCCGTATGGCGGAACCCAGATCCGCATGCAGTTTACGTAAGACTTTCCGTAGATCGACTACGTTTTTTACTAACGTAATTACGTTATGCGGAACCTCTCTATTGCCAGGTGTGTCACCACCATATTTATCAACCATAAGTACAGCTGCAGTGGTGTCTTCAACTTCATTCACTCTACAAGTACATATGTTTTTGGCTTTTTTTTAACTCGTTGTTTCAGTTCCTCGTGAGTGATTAGCAGTGGGGAAATGCTTGATGCTGATGTTTATTCTTTGGACATGTGTGTATGTGTGCCTCAGGGCTCTGGTGCAGCTGCTGCGAATCCTGGTGACCCTCGCCTGGGTCGACAGCAGGATCATAGCCAGCTTAGTCGAGAGCAACAAGCGCCCGCAATGGGTAGCCAGCTAGTGCAGGACCCCAGACCAGGAGTACAACATTCTGGCATGCCTTCCCATTCCTCGGCTGGACACCCTTCACAGCAGCAGCCGCAAGGAACTCACGTTCTATCTGGGTCTGAGGTGGTACCAGTAGAAGCCGCCCTCATGCTGGGACAGACGGGCAGTACCATGACATCGCACATGCAACCGGCGAATAGCGGTCCTCCCGGAGGTGACCCGTCGCATTCGTCCATGCCGCCGGTGAGCTCTGTGTGTGTGTCTCTCTCTCTCTCTCTCTCTCTCTCTCTCTCTCTCTCTCTCTCTCTCTCTCTCTCTCTCTCTCTCTCTCTCTCTCTCTCTCGCATTGTGCAGTGCAGTAGTGTTTTGGCAATGGTTTTGTAGGCTCTGTTTCTCTACTTTTGTGGTGTGGTGTGTGTGTGTGCATACATGTATGCATAGTATTTGTTGACAATTGTGCTAAACATGGCGGGTCCTTCCTTTCCTGTTTCTATCTCAGGCGGTCAGTGATCATCTGATGGGCAACTTTGGTGGTAACGTCCATAATGCCTCGCAGCCACCTTATGTTAATAACAACAACGGCGGCAGTAATGCGTTTGCTGGTGCTTCTTCGGCCGCTAATGGTCATATGGGCATGCCACCGCCCATGCACCTCGATGACCATCACGCACAGCATCAGATGAGCATGCAGCAAGGTGAGAACATGCATCCGCAGCACCAGGGCCCACCGCCAATGCAGCAGCCACCACCACACCAATCACATCACCAGCAGCAGCAACAACAACCACCGCCACATCATCATCAGCATGGGCAGGCGCATCCCGACCAGTACCCGGGTATCAATGCCCAGCATCCGCCACAGCAGCAGCAGCAACAGGTACCGCCGCCTATGCAACAACAGCCGCATCAGCAGAGTGACTATCGTGGGCACAACGAACCTCCGCCACCCGCGCATCACCAACCTCAACAAATGCAGCAGCAGCAGCAGCAACAACACTCCGATCACAGAATACCACCTGACAATCATATGAACCATCCGGATTTTCGGCCACTGCCGCCGCATGATGATCAGCGTGGTGGTCCTCCAGCCTTTCCTAATCACCCTGGATTCGACCATGGCTTTGGAAACTTTGAGCGGCCACCGCCACCAAACAATCGCGGTCGTTTCCCAGGCAAGAAAAACAAGTGGAGTAGGAATAAGAAGAAGAACCGGGAGCGCTTTACGCCGTATGAGCGGGACCAAGATGGTTATGGTGGAGCGCAGTCAGGTCATGGCCGTAATGAAGTATTCGCCAATCAGCACCAAGGTATGTGTCCCACTGACCAGTGATTGGCTCTCATGGGTGTTGCTCTTGCATGTCCCACTGGCCAATGATTTGCACTCATGTGTGTTGCTCTGGCACTGTGTCAATCAGTGGATGTGATTATTTTGTTTTATTCTTATTTTACTAGGGAGTTCCCAACAGGCGTCATCGTCTTTTTACAGGGAACCCTGAGTGATGCAGTTCCTTCTGTAATTGACCAGTTGTCCGGTCAAGCATTCTGTGGGCATTACACTATTTTCTTGAACTTGATTTTGATTTTTTTAGCATTTCATGTCGTATGTAATTAAATTATGTATGCAGTGGTCACATTATGACGCTCACGATCCGTAACAAACTCCGAAGTGTTTAGAGTTTTCAATGTGGCTTGAGCTGCATCAAATCTATTTCTTTGCGCTGGGTTTTTCTGCCGTTGCATTCGTTTGCAGATCGTGATCATGGTGGGTCTCAGCCCAGTCGTAACCCAGAGCCGGCACCTCTCGATATTCATAAATTGCTGAATGCTCTGGCAAAGAAGCCGGCTGGCAAGGAGAATGATGCTAATCTACCTAAACAAGTGCAGCCTAATGTCATGCAGCTGCCGATCATCAAGCTTGAAGACTCTGAGCAATTAAAGAGGTATGTGCAGCTACTGCTGCCACTGCGCGCTGTAGCATCCGCTGCTGTCGCTTATGCAATTTCCTTTTGGTTTTCTCTCTCTCTCTCTCTCCCTCTCCATGCACGGTACCGGTATGTAAGGAGTTCAAAATTATAATAATACTGGAGGTTTTTTCTTACCCTTTTCAGTCCCTCAGACTGATGAATGCTGGAAGTATTTCTGATCCTACCACAGCATCTTGAACATATATGTTAAAAGGAAATGGCTCTAGGACATTAACCTGGTATTGGCCTACGGTGTTGGGGAGCTTGTTTGACTCTGTGTCTTTGTGTGTGTGTGTGTGTGTGTGTGTGTGTGTGTGTGTGTGTGACTCTGTGTGTGACTCTGTGTGTGACTCTGTGTGTGACTCTGTGTGTGACTCTGTGTGTGACTCTGTGTGTGACTCTGTGTGTGACTCTGTGTGTGACTCTGTGTGACTCTGTGTGTGTGACTCTGTGTGTGCATGTATGTTGTGTGCCGTGTTTGTCTTGCTGCTGTCTTGCTGCTCCTATCCAGGGTTTACCCAGCGGCACTGGACCTGCTGTACACAGGTAGACAGTGCTCTAACTGTGGCCAGCGCTTCACGCAGGAAAGAGCCGACGAGTACCAGAGGCATCTGGACTGGCATTTCCATCGTAACAAGCAGTTCAAGGAGAACAAGGCGTCGTCAAGACCCTGGCTTGTACCCCTTGATGTAAGCAACTCAAAGTCATCGTACAGCAATACCGCGCAGCTAAGAACATGTCAATACTTGAAACAGAAGTGTACTAGAATTAACCTTGGTTAAGACAAGAGGCATCTTTTACATACATTTGGACTTGGTTATGGCGAGCTCTCGGATAAGATGATTCGAAAATGAGTCCTGAGCGGCCAAAACTTGACTAAGAATTCCATCTGACACGTAATTTCTGGGAGTGCGTTCTGACGTTGGACACAGCATCTAGGAACAAAATGTCCAGCTTCACCTTGCCTTGCGGATAGGGTCCACTTCGGTGGGTCTCTGCTTTCATGCTTGGTCTCTACTTGGATGGGAGTCCAGTCTGCTTAGCGTGATAGCTAGTACAGCTACAGCCATGTTTTACAGTATTTCTTTCTGCACCACGATCAATAGAGAGGTTCTGCACAACGAAAATTCGAACGAAGTTTCGCGACAGGCCTTGCGAAAATGTGTACGAATTTTCGCACGAACTTTGTGTTCTGCACATTTTCGTAGTTTGCACGCGCCAAGTGCACGTACGACATGACCCAATCTCACGAAACTTCCTACGAAAGTTCATTTCGCGTTCCCTGCAAGTTTCGCGTCCAAAGTTGCGAAAGTTCGTGCGAAGTTTCTCACTTCGTGACGTAGAGCGAAAGTTTGTACACATTTTCGTTTTGCAGAACCTCTCTAATGTTGAACTGCACTATTCTTTTCTCGGCAATGAGAATGTAATCAGCTTGCTCAATCTCCGGACAGCTAGCTGTTTCGACCTTGTACTGTAGCGGACATGGAAATCCAGTCGATTGACCGGGGCCGGCGCCCTCAGCGTGTACTGACCGCTGCGTGCAGTGCACATGTTGATCCGAGGCGACCAGCGCGGTGCAGCGTATATATGAATGTGTGTACCGCTTATCCACGGCCGCATGGCCAGCGCCCTGGGGCCGCTAGACGGGCGACCGTATTTCCATGTTCACTACTGTAGGTCTCCTCAGCAGAGCATAGAGTGACTAGAGTCACTGGCCAATCAAGTCCAGTGTACAACAACAATGCATTTTTAGCCGGCTCGTACACTTGTTGGAAATTCACTCGCGAAAACACAGCATATTGCAGGTTTGATGAACACGGCCTAGCTGAGCTTTCTCTCACAATAGACTGCATGTGCTATCTCTGTGTCCTATCTCTGCAGGACTGGGTTACGTTTGTGGAAGGTGACACTCTGGAGCCTAAAGGTAATGTTCTTGTTAGTGTCAATTACCACTTTCAGTTTTCAGTATGATCATTTCACTAATAATTGTGATGCACACTTACTGTACATCCTTGCCTTCTATTCTGATGGTAGAGCATACCTGCATATTCTTGTAGCCATTGCTTATTTCTAACCAAGTCGGGTTTTTCGTCTCTTGTTATATTGGGCGTTTTGATGGCTCACAGGTCGTAGTGCTGTGTTTGATGCGGAGTCTTCCGATGAAGAAGTCGATGCGGATGAAGTCACCAGTGTGCCAGTTGAGAACGACAGTGATGCGGTATGTTGTCAAAATATCATTGTGTTATACTCAACTGTTTTCTTATATCACCGTCGATGTCGCAATATCTCAGTTTGTGTTTTTTCCACTTCAGTGAAACTCTCTTTCGAACTCCTACACTCCATTGCAGTGAAAGCTTTTCTTGGAACTCGTTCTGGTATTGTCTGGGCAATCAGCAATGTCAGTGCTGCGATACTTGTTCGCCGTGCCAGCTGTTGACATGCAGATTTGTATTACAGTAGTTCCACATGTGTGCTTTCTTGGTTGCGGCAGTTCTGATTGAAATCGCTGATCAAGCTGAATTTGACTTGGGTCTGAATTTGTATGAAAATGGTTTGAATGAACCTAGTGGGATTATGGAGGGATAAGTGTGCTGCTGTTGTTGTTTCTGCTTTCGTTACAGGTATGTCACGTGTGCCGTGAGCCGCTGAAACCACTCGAGTTTTGGCACGATGACGAGGGAGAGTGGCACTATCGTGATACTGTACGGACGAGTGCCGGCAAGGTGAGGCTCAACAAGGTCATGTTCTTTTTAGACTACACTCTGCCACCGTTTGACTCTATGGCGGGCAGGTGCCGGAATGTTACATTGTAGTTGAGTGTGTACATATTTAATACAAAGAAATATTTTTTCAATCATTTATTGGTTTGAGGGAAACGGGGAAAGTCTGAAGAAAAAATTGACTGTCACCGCCAGGGCTTGAACCAGGAACCTTCCCTTGAGGCCAGTGATGCTCCAACCACTGAGCTATGTAATGGTGTATCTGTCATCCCAGCAGAGACCGTTCAACATCCACCTCAGACTTCAAAATTCAATTGGATTTAATCTTAATTTAGATTCCTTCCGTAATCCGCATACATACTGTACTGAATACATAATGGATAAGATGTACTGTTCTCATGAGAATTTTGGCAGCATTCATGTCCGCACTGGATGCGGTGTACGTGTGTTTTGAAATGAATTCTGCCCAGCTGTGTGCAACAGACTGTAGCCTGAATACTAAGTATTCATTTCTCTGCTACCCAAGTTGTGATGGTGTGGAATCATGGGTGCAGTTTGCTATGCTGTGTTCTAACAAATTTTAATATCCTCTGTTCTGTTAAATGTCTGTAGCTGTATCATCAAGGTTGCTATGAAGATGCTGTGCCGGACACTCCAACACCGGATGTGGAGAGAAAGGTAGGTAACACAAACACACGCGCAGACTCTCTCTCTCTCTCTCTCTCTCTCTCTCTCTCTCTCTCTCTCTCTCTCTCTCTCTCTCTCTCTCTCTCCTTCTTGCTCTTGATAGTTTAAACCAGTGGAGACCAGTGGAGTAGGAGTATAAACACGTCCTTGTAACAGTTACTTGTATATTCTGTTTCTGTTACTTACCAGATGGATACGGCCGACCCGTTGTATGGGGCAGTGCTGTCAGCTGAAGACCTTCAGGACACCGCTATGGCCCCAGCGGAAGCCTCAGCCGACCTCGGACTCGCGAACATCAAGACTGAGGAATGCAGTTGACGACATTCTGTACACACTACGTCTGCTACTTGCATCTGTGATGCGTAGATTGTTATATTGTCCTGGTTTTCTGTGTCTTGTTTGTTTGTTTTCCTTGATCTGGTATTGTGCGCTGGTCGCAGGCTATCGGAGAATGTTGATACCATTTTTTTTAACCCCTTGAACCGAACAGTGTTTTATCCTCCTTTATTCTTCTCCCGTCTCTCGTCTTTTCCTGTGATATATTCGTGTGTGCGTGTGTGTGTGTGTGTGTGTGTGGATGCAGACGATCTGTGTGTAAGGAGTTTCATGCCTGTGTTGATCACACGCATGCCACTGACCAAGCCTGTAGCTGGTCGTACTCGGTATCAACTCCCTGACGAAAACCCTGTTGGCTTTGCGTCTTCAGCTCAGTGGAGTCTGTTTTGGTGCGACGTTCCTTTTTAGCACCTGGTTTGTGTTCTTCAGCCACCTGGCTGTGGGGTCTACTGCAGGCAAGGACTAGAAAAATGGGATGTGTTGGGAGGATGGGCAGCGGATCAAGACACCGGCTTGAAGTTTTGGCGTTGGGTGCGGCGTGCTTGCGGTTGTGAGTGTTGGATGCGACTGGAGCTTCGCTGCCCCATGTTGTTGATCCTGAGGGCCGGTTGTTGCTTTGTTGGCTGCGTGTGTTTGGCGAGTCACTGGCTCTTGGTCAGTGTGTGTGTGTGTGTGTGCATGTGTGTGCGTGTGTGTGCATGTGTGGTGTGTGTGCATGTGTGGTGTGTGTATATGTGCTTCAAGCACTGTAGGCTTGGGTGATGTGAAGCGAGTATGTACTCTTGCTTCATGGTACAGATCTGGAAGTTCATGGATGTGTTGTTTGTTCCATTCGATATTGGCTTGCTGTGTGGACGTGCACTGTGGGTGGGGGTAATGTTTGTTGTATTAAATAGCACGCTTTGTTACGACATACTGTGCTGTGTTATCTCTTTACGGTTGATTCAATTCCTATTCTCTGGCATTTGTCTGTGCATGCATTTGTGCAAATCCGTGCACGTGCCAATAAAAACAAGTCCCGTTTTGTACCCATTTTTATAAACGTAATCCATGTCAACTAAATTGCTATTCTTGGCCATACTTGCTTTCATGTACCGGTCTGGTCTGATGATGTGATACATGCTTCAAAGTACATGTACCTGTCCGAGTTAAATTTCATCTTGTTGCCTGTGCGTTTGTTCTGTTGCTGAATTGTTGCCAGAATAAATGCTCTTTCCAAGGGATACTGTCCACTTTGGTCCTGTGTGTGTGTGTGTGTGTGTGTGTGTGTGTGTGTGCCAGCTAGTTCGGTTGGTGGGTACACTTATGCCAGATAGTGTTGGGTCTGTTGCCAACGGGCTCGGCTGCTTGAAGGTGTAATGTTGTACCTGCCACCTTTGTTGGTTTCAGGGTTCATAATTATACTTTCTATTTGAAGTATACATACCTGTTAGCCATGGACTTCTTCTGGCTAGATTCATATCACATCCACTCTGGTCCAGCCACCCACACTACTTGTAGTAGCAAGTATTACCTTCACTGGGGGCAGGGGTAACTGCAGTTGGATCCCGGGACGGATACCGTCAATCCTTTTTCTGCACCTTGTCCTCACCCACTTACTGTGGTGTGAGCCCATACGTGGGATTATTTTCAAGTCCACCCAAAGTTTGGGGATTTCAGGGGGTGTCGGCCGTTGGGCGGATCAATAGCCAATTGAGTCATCTTTCCAAGATTCCTTCCGGGTCTCTCTCCCCCTTAGGCCCTCCCGGGGAGACCCACGTGACCAGTTTTGGCAGTGCCTGAGCAAGTGCAAGTGTGTGTGTGTGTGTTTGTATGTGTGTGCGCGTGTACGTGCACACATGTCTGACTCTGTGGTATTCTAGCATTATACAGTATTCTGTGTTTTCTTCTATAAATAAATTACAAAGTTGTAGTGTGCATATGTCTGGCAAGAGAACTACAAATGATTTAATGATAGCTTGCATAGACCTCGGTCCTACCGGTAGGACCCGTGGTCCTACCAGTAGGACGGCATGCAAGCTATCATTAAAAATAGTTTCATGGCTCAGAACTAGAAGTCAAATGGCATAGCCGGCCTTCAACAGTGCAGTAGACAGCCTTTCCCCTAAACACTACGACATCGGTGTTTATTCTATACATAATATCAAGAGTACATAACCAAGAGTACATAGATCTACGTTCATAACCATGTACTCTTGATAATAATATAATATTATTGCAGGCACCTACACGTTTAGCTCTTCTGTTACAGTCTCGAGTCAGCATTTCTTTCCCGATATGTAAGCACACTTGTTCTGGAGGGAGTCATGGCCCTAGCCATCTGGATTCTGGTTCTGTTCTGGACTGGAGCCGCCAAGATCTGAGATGAACATACTAGCACATAAAATATAAAAATATGGACAGATCATACGTCCTTTTTTGGCCTACAATTATAAAATTAATAATAGTTTTTCAATTTTTTTGTTTTGTTTTTGGCGTTTGAACAGTGAAAAAATGCGCCACGTGAATGTGTAGATGAAAATACAAACGAAATTGCAAAGAACGAGCACAGTTGTACAGCAAAGTCAGACACTCCTCAGAGTCAAAGACATGTAATGAGTGCAATCTCTACCTTCACCAATCTTTACGAGCCGTTTCTCTAGCAGGTTTAGTTATATCGTGAAGCCCCAGCAGTACTATGAGCATGAATTTCATAGTTGAGAACCTTGGCGCGGAGGGTGCTCGTTTAGGAAGATGGATTTGCTCGAATGGTGTTTCAGCTCTCCACACACCAGGATGTATGCTGTATACTGGCTCGGGGAGTGTGCCCAATCTAGGCACTGAGCTGTTGGCAGCTTTCCCCAGCCTTCCAGCTGTTTGTCAAATTTCTGTTGCATCTACGTAAGCTAGCACTGTGCGCATGTGTGTGTGTGTGGGTGTGTGCACGTATAATGTGTGTGTGTGTTTGTGTGTGTGTGTGTGTGTGTGTGTGTGTGTGCGTGGCGTTTTTTCTTGATGTGTGTGGTGTACGTGCTCGTATATGTGTGTGCATGTGCGTTTGTGTGTGTATGCGTGTGTGCGGTGCAGATTTGCGTCCTTCTCTTGCGGCGGGCGTAAATGGTGCATGATGTGTGTGTGTGTGTGTGTGTGTGTGTGTCAGCCTTGCAAGCTGTTGAATGGTGTAATCCCAGCACAAGTTGCTATGTCTAACAAGTAACATAGCTATTCGCTATCATCGCTTCCGCGATGGGCGTGTCTGAGGTCTGAGGTGTGTGTGTGTGTGTGTGTGTGTGTGTGTGCATGTGTTTCCGTGTGTGTGCGCACGCACGTGTGTATGTGTGTCACGCACGACATATGTGTGGGTGGGTGTGTATGTGAAGTTGCTGCATGCATGTGTGTGTGTGTGTTTTTGCGCACATGCTCATGTGCATGCATGCTAGTGTGTGTGTGTGGGGGGGGGGGTAAGGCATGATCAAGGCATAGTAGATCACAGTTCTACAAATGCTGAAATTCGAATGTGTATCTGTAATTGGAGGTGCTGTTGTTCGGTAGGTTTGGGGAAATTCTCAGTTGCTGACTAAATCTCGGCTAAGACGAACCACCGTGGAACAGGAGAAAGAGTTTGTCTCATCTGATAATCAAGAGCAGGCCACATGCCTATTTGTGTTGTTTAGCTCTATTTTACTTCACCATTGGCACAGGCTAAGTCTTCCTTCTCACCGGGCATATTGCCACAGTTCTCTCAAAATGACGAAGGCACTGATATGAGAAAAAGGAAGAGGAAAATGAATTGATGAACAATGTATTGAGGAAATGCAAGGCATAATAGCAGATGTCATGATTTGTTCATACTTCAATGTACAGTACCGGTAATATCGTAAAGGCACTATACATGAACACACGCTTGATCTACCCAACAAGCACTCCGGACCTGTTTTGCCGCTCTGCATGACTTTCACAGGTATGGTCGACCAAGCACAGCCACGCTGCAAGCTCTCAAGAAGTCGCTTCTAGAATTCTACAAGCTTAGCAAGGTATGGCCAGGTGCTGACCAGTGCCTAACCCACTTCAAGATATTGCTCCTGTTGTGGACAGTGAAATCCGCTGAGAAATCAAGCGGCCACTGGGCGCTGGCCTTGCACCCGTGAGCACTGCTGGTCCATTTTCACAGTGTGTACGTGCACTACAGTGTGTGTGTATGTGCTAAGGCAGTGAGGGGCTCCAGTTACTGTAATTTCACTAATTTTCGGTGTACTTTTATTTTCGGTACTTTCGGTGCATCTGCTTAATACCTAAAATTTCAACACACCGAACAAACACTAACACACGTAAGCCAATAGGGAACTGCTTCTCTGTACCGAAAATTTCTGTTCACCTAACCTGGCCTTTTGCCCTCATACCGAAAATATTGAGCACCGAAAATTTCTGAAATTAGAGTATTCCGCCGGATTTCAATGTCCACAACCGTACATGTAGTTAGTTGATCAGGATATGCTTATTTTTCCACGACGCTGAACAGCCCCATCACTGTCCAGCATTGTAGGGTTGGGTTCACGTCTGGAATGCCAGCAACCCTAGCCAGTGAGCTACATCTGGAAGTCTTCTTTGCCAAGTGCTTATAGCCTAGGGGGCCATGCATGTGTATTGGGGGGGGGGGGTGAACAATGCATGGCTATTGACTGGAGTGCTAGTATTCTCCACAGTCTTGCAGAGTCGTTTATCTGAGTATGACTTCTACAAGATCTCAGCCACTTTTCAGTTGCTGCTGTTGTTATTTCTAATCTTGGTGTCGTTGGCTATGCTGCAGACCTCATCATCATCGTATGTATCAGTACAGGAGGCCACACAATGTGTAGATCATTCCTTCAATGAGAATAAGACCGTCTCGATATGGACGGAGTGCGAGAGGATAAAGGTAAGGTATCGGGAGCGACCGCTGGCTCATCTCGATTCTCTGGTTGCTGCTATGCCTGTTCTGTATTTTCATTTTTCAGCATCTGTTGCATTGCTATGCAGGGTTTGGATTGAACCCATGTCCTCGTGTAACAGTGATAATATTACCGGTATGTCACAGAAGAATGAAAATAAGCAGGCAGTCTTCGATATGTGGTACATGGTACATTGTGTATGTGAGTATATCTCCTTTGCTGCCTTACCGGTGTGATCCTCATTTCTTGCACACATGCTACATGCTACGTGCACTTCAGAGAGTAGCTTATGAAAGCCGCTTCGTTTGGGAAATCTAGACATGTAAAAGTGGCCGAGCCGCATGAATCACTGCATACTAACTAGTGCATAGATCTATGATATGTATTTTCCAATGTGCCTACTATGTGGACTTGGCGTTCCTGTATTTGCAGCTGTCGCCTGATGCTTATATGAGCTTTCAGCAGGCAGCACGGCCGGATGCGTTTGAGTCTCTGTGCGATACGGTGGCGTCTTCGTCCACAGCCGCCAGCAAGCGGTGCAGCAGGTCGGTTGACCGGACGCTGCAGCACCTTGACCGGTGCCTGGAGTTACGAGCAACAATGCCGGTGAGTTGTAAGTTGTCAAATACTAGTGTTCTCAGTCAGGTGACTCTGCTCACAAGACACACTTAACCAGTACTGTTTGGTCACGTGTGCACTCATCAGCGCAATACAGGGAAATGAGATGGAATGAGATTGTATTATTGTACTTCAAAGTAGTAAGCTGTAAATGGATAATTTTAGTGGTGATTATTTTTTTATTTTGAGTGTGCTTTCACTCGCTGCACGGCAATGGACTCGAAACTCTGATTACTACGCGCATCATTGCCGATTTGGGCCAGAGTGAACGCAAGGTAAACCTGCGCTTCCATTGGACAGTCTTTCGTAATACCCTTTTTGTCATGTGTTCTGTAGGAACTGCAACACTCTGCGGTGTTTGGTGTCGTCGAGGGCGGTTCGTTTGTCGAGCACCGCGTGCGATCGGCGAAGGAGACAGCAAAGCGACCCGTGGCTGGTATGTGACATATGCATGAAGTCCGAAACTGTCGTCACTCGTCAGTCATGCTTTTTCTCTGATTATAACCAGGGAGTAGTAAAATATTTATGTAACGTTATCGTATATTACTACTCTCTGATTTTTTACCTATCTGCATGCTTGTTGAAGTGATGTGTGCACTGCACACTGGTGGAACATAGGCCTATACAGTTAACTTTGCATGTACCGACACTCGGCGGGGCATCAGAAAAGTGTCCTTATTCGCGAAGTGTCGTTGTACCCGAAGTCTCATTATGTATTCAGTTCGATGAGACTTTGCTCTGGGCATGGAAATTTTGTCGTTATTCGCGAATTGTCGTTATATCCACAGTCGTTATTAGCGAAGTTGACTGTACTATCACATGTGTTTATTCTAATGGTTTTATCCACTTAGTCTTTGGCGTACAACGATAGCATGTGCATCTCCGGTAACACCCAGGTGTGCTCTTTGTGTTTGTGGAAATTTGTTGTGACCCTGTTGCCAGGATTTGCATTTGAAGGCCTGGAGGTGAAGCCCGACACACTGGAGAGTGTGATGACAACTGTCCAAGCTGCCGTGGTGAGTGCCATCTGTGCACGTGCCGTGCGTGTTCTGTAGTGGAGTTGAGATGATGCTTTAAAAGACTTGAAGTCTGTCAGTGCGGTTGTTGCCGCAATGGTAACTTTCCTGTCAAGCAGTTGTAGTTTGTGTTGCGTTCTCCATGTTTGCAGGCCGAGCTTCCTGCTGACAAGCCGCGCATATTCCACGGCCCAGCATCACCAGGTGAGGTGTGTGTTCAGGCGTGCGTCGATTTTCCAGACAGGCCACTCTCCCAATATGTTGTAACGTTAATTTTAATAGTTCTGTGAAGCAGGGCATTTTAACAGGGCTTTCACGCTTCTCAAACCAGGCCGATTTTTGCGATGGCGAGTTTTAGCAACCAAACTCTCACCAAGTCAGAAAGCAGTACGGTGCGCGCCGAACTGACGGGTATACTTTCTCAAGTGGTTAGGCTACAGTTTAGTGAGAACACGCCCTGCACTAGCTAATTACCTGCTGTTATCGTACCGCAATGTGGCTTTTTTGAAATAGTATTCTCATTGCGGTCGGGTAGCAACAGGTAGGTATTTATTATATTATGTACTGTACAGTGTGCTGTGGACAGGCAGGGATGCTTCAGGGTTTGGTATCTGAGGCAGAACTAGAGAAGGAGAGATTGCAAAATGCTGTAAGATTTATAGTTTGTGAATAGAGTAAGTACTTGGAAGTACTATCCTTGGGATGCTGACCTGCAAGAAGAAACCATTTCCGAATGGACTGGTTTGTGTTGTGTGTGTCTGTGTCTGTGCATGCGTCTGTGTGTGTGTGTGTGTGTGTGTGTATGCGTGCGCATGTGTGTGTGTGTGTGTGTGTGTGTGTGTGTGTTGCTTGTTTTGCAGAGGACATAGTACGTCTTGTGGAATGTGGCATTGACATTTTCGATTCATCGTATCCTCTCCGAGTAAACTGTTTTGTTAATATACTTTCCAAAGATCGAATGCATGGGGAGTTGTCACTGAGTGTTGGGGTTTTATGGGAAACATATCGCCAACATCAATAAAGTGTGTATCACCAACAGTTTAAAATATGCAGGTTCTGGTCGACACAGCACTTCCTCAGCATGGCAAAGTTCCTAATCTTCGTCTGTTTCATAGAAGTATGTATTGGCTTTTCACCATCATTAGGTTCATCCATGAAAATGTCACTTTGGAGGAAGCTGTGGCTCTATGAAAACCTCCTATCCCGGACAATCAATTCACTTGTACATTGCCTTGTGCCACTTGAACTGGTCATGCGATGCATTGCAGCTGGACAGTGCTGTGGACCAGGAAACGTCACTATATTAGTAGAGAAGTCATGTCTCGATGACTTAAAGTTCTGTAGCGTATCCATATCTGGGGGTCCTGGTTCTTCCTGTCCGAGTTCATTTCGCAGTTGTTACTCGTACAGGTATGTCTATTTCTTGACTAGGACAACTGCTTTTAGATATCCATACCTACTTGCTGAGAATGGCATTGCACTCAACCTGGATCTTGCGTTGGAGAGTTGTGACTCCGATGTTGATGAAGGTTGCATGGCAGCCTGTCCATGCCCTGCAGCACCCAGTGCAGCTGCAGCAGCATCAAACAGTGGTGCAGACAGCAGCTCGGCAGCGACGGCAAGTGACAGCACCTCAGCTGGCGCAGCGGTGCAATCACCGAGCTCCGTAGCAGAGACTTCCGCCACCTCGGACAGCACCGTGGCAGAGTCGCGGCTCGCGGAAGCAACGACTGCAACGCCCCATGCCCCATCATCTGTACCTGGTGAAACTACTGCGACCGGCGAAGAGCGTCCGAACATAGCTGGCGCGGTTGCACACCCCGATTTCTCCAAGCGTCGAACACCAAGTGTGGCTCTGGGACGTGATGTGCATTCGTTTGAGCTGGATCTTACTCTTGATAGGTATGGTTGTGTTGAATACATGTAGTATTGAGTGCAAGTGGAATAACACTTATCTGATCCGCTTTTAATCCAGTTCAGTCGCCAACAGGTGCATGATCAGTTGTAGCAGGTTTGTGGAAAACCCTTCTTGGAACGAGAGAGATAGAGAGGGAGAGGGAGAGAGAGAGAGAGAGACAGACAGAGAGACAGAGAGAGAGAGAGGGGGGGGGGGGGGAGGGAGAGAGACAGAGAGCTTGAAATACACATTGGTACACATCAGGTGTAGTGTAGTATGTTTTCACTTTTCAGTTCTCTGACTCCCTTATCTCTCCAGTGATTTTTGATAAAGATGGACATGGTCGGTATATTTTTCTCCATGCACACACGTATTATTCTACAGCAGTAGGGAGGTTTAGTTCCCACGTAACGGAAACGCGTACGTGGGTGATACACGTAAAGTGGATGAAGGGCATCCACGTTGCAATGTTGTGTTTAGTCACACGGTACAAACAAAAGCATAAAGCGAAAGGCCCAAACCTGGTCAAAGACGAAGCTACCCGGGCCTAAGAAGCTCATCGAACATTTTGATTTCGTGCTTCGGAAACTTCTTCAGCTGAGCACCCTCACAGCTCGCAAAATGCGCTCCATTCTGATTTTCACCCACGTTCTGGCGGAACGTGGGTGAGCCTCCATACACGGTATGTCATGAATCAGAAAACGTCTGTACGTGGGTCACTGAGTATCACGTGGTACACACACGTAAAGTACCCACGGATTACGTGGGACTAAACCTCCCTAGTATGAGTGATTGCTTTGTCAGTACTTGCTAGAGTTGTGTTGTGGACACATTGCCGCCTCTTCTTATTGGCTTGAGTCTATTCCATTCGACAAGGTTCCCCTGTGCTGTAAGATTGCAAACGAAAATCCCCAGTGGAACGAAAATAAATCAACTCAGAGTTTCATGCTTACAAGTACATAATTAGACTTTGTGTTGTACTGTTCCTTCATCTGTATAGGTATCTGGATGATTTTGGCAAGCTGTCAGTGAACTGTCAGTGCCCAGCGTGCAGTCAAGGCTGTACACGTGCATACGCGTATCACCTTTTGAAAAATGGAGAACTGCTGGCAGATATCCACCTGATGCAGTGAGTTTTATGTTTGTTTGTTTCTTGTTATTGTTGTTGTTGTTATTGTTGTTGTTGTTGTGCGTGCGTGCGTGCGTGTCTGCTTTTAAATAGGGATGTCAACTGGTACAGTCGTCCCTCTCTAATCCGGCACTTTATAATCCAGCACCCTCGATAAACCAGCACAATTTTCAGTAGCCAAAATGTCCTCTTCATGCACATTGCAGCAGTAAATCAGATTTGTTAATCCAGCACCCTCCCTAATCCAGCAGATTTTCGTGGCACAAATGGTGCCGGATTATAGAGGGACCACTGTAGTAGGGTAGCAGTTTGCTCCTGAGGACCCGATCGATCGGGTAGTGGGAGTACGGTGTTTTTGCAACGGTGCATGCAAAAAGCACGGCTATGTGCTTACTGTACACTTTCTATGTAGCGCTAGTGCACACTCACAGTGCGAACTGCATATATGTCTAAAATATCCAATAGGGTACCCGTGCTACCTGGACAGAAATACCCGAACTCGTTACCCAACCAAACCCCTACACGTCGCAGCCCTACTTTTAAACCTCTCATCACAGTGAAATGCTTCTCAAACAACTCATCTTCAATACCGTATTATCTCTGATATAAGCACAGCCTCCAATAATAGCACGTCTCCAATAATAGAACACCTTGGGGCGGCATTCAAAAAATAAAGTGCTCATCTCCATTATAAGCACACTGTGTAAATTCATTGTCTGTACCGGCGAAAAAACCCTGAAATGTGTGTGTCTGACATGAATTTGGCATGGCAACATGCCTCTGAAATGAGGTTGAAATAATAATGGAACAGTCTCCAATAAGGGGCCGTCCTTAAATATCGAACTTTTTTCACCAAACGAATTATTTTAGTTTATACTCAACCCCTCCCTCCCTCCCCCTCAGAACGAAAAAATGTTGACATACATGCATATACAACGGCCATGTACATGAATCAATGTTTTCTGAAACGAAATTGGTCAACCCCCACCCACCCCATAACGAAATTATTTCGTTTTGTGAAAAAAGTTCGATATTTATGGACGACCCCTAAAGGAATGTCTCCATTAATAGCACGGGGCGGAGGTACATTGAAAAAATAAAGGACCGTGCTTATATTAGAGATAATAGGATATGCCTTTTCTTCTCCTGTCCTGTGTGTGTATGTGTACAGGCATAACCTGTACAGCTACATCACCTTTTTCCAGGCGCTGCGAAACTCAGCACAGATCACCGATGCTGGCAAGCGTGCCAACGCGTGGCATCGGCTGAAACAGTGTACCAGAAACTCGACAGCAGCAGCATAGCCGGTTCTGATGAGCAGCAATCGTGGTTGATACCCCATCGTCGTATGTGGTGGCAGAGACTTCTTGCGCTGTCAAGTCTGCCGTGTGCGGGTGTGTAAGTCAGAGTTGTGTTCGTAGCAGCTTTGAGCAGCGGTTGGACAGAATCCAATTTGCTTTGGTCAGCATAGCTACAATCCGAAGCTAGTGGATTAGTCTGGATCAGCAAGTGATTGTAACTTTGCATTGAAGGCAACCCGACCAGCGCCTGGGAAGTGGCAACGAAACACGATGCCACCCTGATCTCTCAGTTCCATCAGGATGAAGTACTTGATAGTATAGCTGTTCTTCTAGGTTCGAACAGCTTTGGGATTCATTGCTTGACCAGCTGGTGTAAGCAGCCGTGCTAAAATATAGCATAGCTCGGACAGCTCTTACCTATCACTCATCTATACGGACCTCTACTTTATGATTATTTGGATGTTTTAGCTATTTGAAAGTACTATTCCCTTACCTACCCTGCACTGTGGCTTATCGTAGCTCCGTGGCACTACCCGCATATCTGCAAACACATGCCAGAGACGAGCGCCACACAGCCAGCCAGCTTCATACACACACTGCTTTTGAAATTTAGTTTCTCACTAATCATTCTATTTTACTTGAGTGAAGTTCAGCAGAGGAAAAGAAACTGCAACTAGAGATAAAGCTGAGTATCAAGGCAAACAGACCATGGATGACCAGTCACATGTTCATGTGCATGAGTCGACGGATGTGGATGGATATATCTATATAGTGTATCTAAAGGCCATGCTGAAAATGGAAACGAAAACATGAAGTACGAGACCAGCCCGCATTCACAGGTCTAGGAAGTGAATCGTATCGCAGTGGTTCACTGCGTTGTTGAGCGGGATGAAACGCACGAGACTTAGCAGCAGAGGCTGGTGGTCCCCGAGCTCACAGCTCGTGGTATGGCATACAGAGGTGGAAAGTAAAGGCTTACTGGTAAGATAGAGGCCAGCGCTTATAATAATCAGCACAGCATCAGAACAAGACCAGCTTGATACAGGGGAAACGGAGAGCAAAGTGGAGTAAACAGCGGTGTACAAGCAGCCACAGCAGCAGTAGCGACTTGAGCCCCTTCGGGTGAAGAAGAGGAGCATTCGCTCCCAGCGAGGACAGTAATAATATTCCAGCAAATAGCACGGTGCAGACTACTTTGCATCAGCAAAGATTCAGCATCAAATGACAGTGACTAGGCAGTGCCTAGGATTAAAAATAAAGAAAGATAGGAGGACGGGGTAAAACATAGCAACACCTGCCTACAGTCGAGTGAGACATGGTCTGCAGCAGACCATCACAACACGGTCATCTACAGCACAGGCCATTGCTACCATCCTGGTCTGAGAGGTGTGATAGCTCTACGATATAGTCTTAAAATACACGTGTGCAGTCCACATGTGGTCAATGTACAGATTTGTGTCAGCGTCTCAAGTTAGTTGATGATCAGGAACTTATTCAACCTTTTCATGCATATTCAGTGGTACCAAATCAACCTGCAATGAAGCACACCAGCAGAAGAGAAAGTGGACTTTTACTCTACATGCGAGAATAACGCAGGGACTGCCGAATCCCCTCATTTATTGGACACTGCAAACTCACCGTTAGTCTGAAAACAGTCCTGACAAGAACCGACAGCTTTGATTTCGACGGAACGCACAAGGATTCTTGTGCTGCATGTATGTGCATGTATATTGTGGTGAGGCTGAGTACAATCATGTACATGTACACTCATACTTTGTTTATCCGGGCGGTCCGGGACCGGCCACTGCCCGTAACTCCGAACATGCATTTCGATCGGGAAAGGCCATAGACATGGGATACGACGTCACTATTTCCACGAAAGTGACAAAAGAGTAGTAATATTTCGGATTATTTCCACTGAAACTCTCCCAAAGGGTGCCTGCTCCGTAGACCGAAGTGCCCGTAACTTTGGGGTCCGGATAACCGAGGTATGAGTGTGTACGCACCGCAATCTTACAATAGAGAGGCTCCGCACTACGTAAAATTTTTTTGGCGTTTTGGCGTTTTTTTTTTTTTTTGGCGGGGTAACCGATTGTTTTTACAAAACTAAAAGTTTTAGTATTTTTCAGCCCCCACCCACCTTTACTGCAGGTAAAACGAATTCCAATAAAATATTTATGTCAATTTTCGACACCCAGAAGTAACTGGGCATTCTCCATCAGCATTCAATAATTATTTTCAAAACGAAACTCCATCAAACCCACCCACCCACAAACGAAAACATTTCGTTTTGAAAATATTATTGGTAACCTTGGACGGCCCCTTACACCAACAGCCTCTTGTACGGGCAAGAACAAAGTGATACAGCTTGTGTTGAAGAAAAAAAGAGAACACTACGTTAGTGGGCGGGAAAAATCCGTGAATTCTCGAGTTTGCACTCTACTTGCGGAAAGTTGTCTACGTAAAGGACGTAGATAGGGCTCTGATAACGTAGGTGCTCCGTAAGTGGATTGGGGTACAAATTTATGACTCTCTCTCCCCAGGTCGACCCGGTCGTACACTGCCGCGTTCCGAGTTGCGAAGGGCAGCTACGTGATTTGAAAACTCCGTATGGCGGAACACAGATCCGCATGCAGTGAACGTACGACTTTCCATAGATTGACTATGTTTACTTGTTTAGTAACGTAATTACGTTATTCGGAACCTCCCTAATATGAGGAAGTTTGCCCATGGGCCATTGTCCATTTGTCCGATTTGGGAGAAAACGACTACAGCACTAGGATTAGAACTAATTTTAATATTTTTTTAAAGCTTTTAATTTATGCTGAGCACCAGTGATGAGATGTGAGGCCAACAAAGTCATGTTCTTATGGTGAAGTCAAGAACTCCCAAGTGCAATGTTGTACAGTTCAGGCACAGCGCACAAACTACTTACATCGGCGAGTTTCCGGCCAAGGTGGCCAAACGTGACGCCCCCGCAGAAGAAAATAGCCGGAAGCCAAGAACGAACAAAGAGGAAATCGGGATGAGTGTACCTGCACACGAGAAGAGAAAGCAGCATGCACACGCACACACATGAACAGTGTTCAAACACCATGTTGAACATTACATCATACAGTACATTTTTGTACGCCCATAAAGAAACAACCCCGGAAAGAATCAGTGAGCGTGATTTCAGCAATGTGTGAGGAAATGTTGGTAGTTCTATGGCCGGTTGCGAACAACCAAAATTGAACTGGGCAATCCACCCAGGATGTGAGTAGGGGTCCGCCAATGGCCAACGTCATCCTGAGCCAGAATCCACAAGGATTCCGCCTGCCACAGAGTGAACCTGCACTTAAAGGGTGAGTTTCCCTGCCGAGCTAACCCTTTGATGACGTCACACGGACGCACGCACCATGTACACGCCCGTCGCTAGAGACGCATGCAAGTCTGCAAATGCACTGGATGTGCACCCACAGATTCTCTTATAGCAAGGATAGCGGATCTGAATCTGAATGAAACAGATCAAGACTAGCGCCAGATAATTGTCTAATCCACACAACTGGCGAAGCCATATGAATCCCCCCCCCCCCCCCCAATGCACACACGTGCACCTGTCCTGCGCACCCCCCCCCCCCCCCCCCTTCCCACACACACACACGCATGTGCCGGTATTTTCTTACCAGTACTGAGATACCACTACTCACGTGTAGAAGTCGGAGAAGACAAAGATCTGGGCTACAAACGTTGCCAGCGCAGCAACGCTGATGCCAAGTCCAAAGCCATAGGCGGTACGGTCAAACAGAAACCACATACCCAGTGACATGGCAGCCAACGACAAAGCAAGGTGCTGATCATCAGAATACGGTATGCTCTGAGCGTGATGACAGGTCAAGGATGATAACGACAAAAAGGCAACAGGCAACACACAAGGGCATAGTACAGTCTCTCGGTACACACTTCGGCATTGTTGGGGCACAGTGTAGCGTGTACTGTAAATATACAAAGCTTGTTGGGGCTTCGGGTGCAACGATGCGGTGCCATCGTCCCGAAAAAGACACGACTTCCTGGTGTGAATAAGCATGGAATGAATGCGCATTGAGAGAGAGAGAAAGAGAGAGGAGAGAGAGAGAGAGAGAGAGAGAGAGAGAGAGAGAGAGAGAGAGAGAGAGAGAGAGAGAGAGAGAGAGAGAGAAAGTATCAACACCGCTCCTTGCATGTTCTAAAGCGGTGGAGTGCGGTTGCATCCAGTGAAACTTGACCCATTGAATGAGTACTTAGTAATCACCAAATCTTCTACAATTCCGGCAAACAAAACATTGAATTGTGCAGTGGAACATGGTGCTGTTTGTCAAGAAATCAGATTTCATTCAGCAATACAGACTACATAATTATACTTCTAAATTGTAGTAATTTTATCGTTTCATGAAAATTAAAAATCGATTTCATGTACCATGCCAAAGCTCATATTATTTTGCACGTTTGCTTTTCACATCCAGCTGCCTATTTTGTCAAAAACTACAGGAGAGGATACGACACTTGCTTGGTTGATGCCCAGGAAAACGACCAAACAGCGCATGACACTGGTCCAGTCAGTCAGAATAGCACTATCGCCATGTCCTACACAGTCATCCACGCACGGATAGACCAAGCCAATGAAGACAGCCGCAGCTCCACAGCACGGTGCGACCCACCAAGTGAACATCGACAGAGTTGTCACTCGATGTTGAATCTGCAATGGGTTTAGCACCATCGAGCACAGAATGCCAACTGAAAAGAGGACACCGACGCGGAAGGCCAGCCTAAAGGCCTCCATCAGGGGAGTACGGGACATCTTGCCAGCAGAGGCTTCTTCTCATGGAAACGTCAAGCATTACTTCGTCGTGGTTGTCGCAAACAAAGCAACTGCTTCTGCGACACGACGTTCAACAATGATGAAGAAGAGCAAAGATTCACTCTGAACATTCATTTCGACATGAGCTCGATCAGGCCATCACCCCAACCAGCTGAGATTTTGAATGTGTGACAGATATGGGATGTGGGCCACGCGTTTCTTGTACGCACGCGTCTTTGTACTCGTATATGGCACCATCTCAAAATGAAAGAATGATAGAGAGATGCATGCTGTTCGTTCATTCAGTTGGTTGACAATCTATCATGTTGTCAGATTCGAGTGTTTTCGAACATATAAATGTTACGTTTGTGGAGCTGCACACCAGCTAAACGCCAAATGTGCGACTGTGGAGTGTGGTGTCACCCCATTTCTCTTCCTCTCCAGAAGGCAGAACACTGGCAGGCCGCGCCTGTGCTTGTCACGTTGTGCTGCTCGCTTGTACTTGTAAGTAAAGTTAGTTGTAGATCTACCTTCAGGTTTAGTCTGGTAGCAGTTGTGCAGCAGCAGTGCCAGTAGTCCTAGAACAAGAGTTGAGTCAGACTGTATAACCGTGATGAGCCTGAGGACCAATGCAGCAATGGAGTCTTGCGCAGTTCTCTTGACTTTGAGAAATGACCTAACTCAACCCAAACACCAGAACACACAGACACATGGTCTCTCTTCTGAAAAAGTCACTTCATTTTTTTGGTGGTCTACGTAAAAGTTGTTGGATCGCTGGCAAGCTGTTTGAGTTGCTCCGCTGCAGGAGACTCAGCGTCTCAAGTGGGCTCTAGAAGAGACATTCTTCTGTAACATGTGAGTACAATCATGTATAATAATGTACACTGTAGTCGTAATTATTTGGTCAAAGCTTGAACGTTTTCGATTTTGGCCGATGAATGAATACAATCATGTAGCATGAGTTAGAACTGAGCTGGATCAGTTGAATAAGTCGTCCAAAATAAACGCTGTTTCAAAGAATAAGTAAGATAAATTGTGCACTCATAACAACAGCAAAAGTTCCATAACGTTTTCTTGTGACTTTCATTAGTGGAACGCCGTCACATAAAAATGTAATAACTAAAACACACACTTATATACATTCACTGGTTTGAGGGAAAGAGACAAACGGGAAAAGTCTGAAGAAAAAATTGACTGTCACCACCAGGACTCGAACCAGGGACCCTCGCTTGTAGCCAGCGATGCTCTAACCACTGAGCTATGGTGTAGTATATACATGTTAATATTATATACATGTACATGTACTAATAATTATGGTTTCAGGTAGAAATATAGCAGCCAGCAAGTACAAAAAGCGATTTTTTGCTGTTGTTAACTTGTTTATATGAGTGCACAATTTATTTTATCAAGAGTACATAACCCAAGAGTGTGCAACTGCCTGCACAACCTCTATGCTGTGCTGCGACGGCAGAACTTCACATCACGTGACATGGTTCAAAAGGTTATGCTGGCAAACAGTGCAAAGTGACCACAAGAGAGTTGTACCCAAAGCTGGGCTGCGTACAACCCAGTATCTATCATGCACTAGAGTGCACGGGTTCATCACGTGATGTGAAGTTCTGCCGTCGCAGACCCCATAGCTGGAGTTGCACACTCTTGGGTTATGTACTCTTGATTTTATTTATTGCCAATTGACGACTATTGTCTCCTCGTCGATTGTTCAAAGAATAAGGGTATAATAGAGGAGAAGTTCTAGTGTACCCTAACTAAAATCAAATTTTCACCAGTTGTAGTCTTCGGGTTGCTGAGTCGAATGGTCTTGGTCCGAGGAAGCTGAGACGCTCCCTTCCTCCTTTTAACATTCCCAAACGAACTCGCCACTTCCACCGAAGCTGGGTGACTGCGCCCTACTAGATGGGGGGTTTGTATGCAAAATGTCGCTAAAAGCGCCATTTCCTTCTTATAAAAGCACGGATGACCGTGATTGGCCCATATGTTGTAGTCTTTTGGACCCTGAGTCAACTGGTTTTGGTCCTAGAAAGCTGCGATGCAGCATTCGGCCCCTATTCCCAATTGAACATGGCTGAATAAGAGGTCACGTGCTCATGCATACACCAGCCACCTGGTCACAGTGTCTGCAGAGTACAACTAATACTTACAGCCTGTTTGGGCGCATTCCTGTCACTCGAGTTGAATCTTGGTGTGAAAGTTGTAGCCTGCAGGCACGGTGTGCGCATGAGCACGTGACCACTTATTCAGCCATGTTCGATTGGGAATAAGGGACGAATGCTGCATCGCAGCATTCTCGGACCAAACCCAGTCGCCACAGCGTCCAAGAGACTACAACATACGGGCCAATTGTGGTCATCCGTACTTTTTATAAGAACGAAATGGCACTTTCAGTGACATTTTGCATACAAATCCCCATCTGGTAGGGTGCAGTCACCCAGTTTCGGTGGAAGTGGCGAGTTCGATTGGGAATACAGGAGGAAGGAGCGCCTCAGCTTCCTCAGACCAAGACCATTCGACTCAGCACCCCGCCGAAGACTGCAACTGGTGAAAAATTGATTTCAGGATATATT
Organism: Sycon ciliatum; assembly: GCF_964019385.1. Lineage (NCBI taxonomy): Eukaryota > Metazoa > Porifera > Calcarea > Leucosolenida > Sycettidae > Sycon > Sycon ciliatum. The sequence continues at coordinate 23,328,176 of NC_088650.1, forward strand.
TCCCCTTTAAAGAGGTATGAGGAGTATTAAAGTTGCAGATATAGCCATAGCGGCATGTACAATAAAACTGCATCTTAGTGTACATGTTTGATTGGTTGAATCCAGATCGAGATCGATTGAGTGGATCCTTTGGTTCAACCAAGGTTCAATCAAATGCTGCCCTTGATCAAATCTGGAATTTTAGTGATTTTTTAGGGTTTCCATGAGAAAGCAACGATTTCCGAATCATAGCCTGGGGTAAGGCCACCATCTGCTCGCGACCACATTGGACCCTGATTGCACTTTGAAGTACTTCAAGTAGACACATGTTTGGCCCATTCAAATTTCGGCCTCCCAGGCCTAAAACCCATTTTGGCCGCATCAATTTTTCGGCCTGTACTGCTGCCGCCTGTATACACTGTCACACTGAACCTTGCAAAACAAAATTTCGGCCGCAACACATTTTCGGCCAAACATGACTAGACCGAAAATAGATACTGTAAAACGGGTAACTATTGCGACGTAAACATGTTTGCGAATTTTGCGAGAGACCCCGAATCGCAAACTTGGAACAACGCAAACTCGCGCTATGTAAAGTGCAGTGCAAGGACCGACTCGACTTTGTAGAACGACTGTAGAACGACTCGCAAACATTAAACAGCACAAACCATTCACTATTTGTAAAACGCAAACATTTATTGTCGCAAACGTTACCCGTTTTACGGTATTCGCGGAATATTTGTTGACTTTCAGTACACAATTTAACCGTACACGCCAGTGCAGGAAGTGTACAGTAGGCCGCATGGGGCCCTCCGGGGTTACCGATGTTTTTGTTTTGTTTTTCAAATGAAAGGTTCTGGTATGTTCAGCCCCCCGCACACACACACACACACTCACCCAATAACCCTTTCTGCAGGAAAACAATCTTCAACAAGATATGGAATTCGATCTTCAGTGCCAAGGACCATCTGGGCACCTGTGGCGAGATTTCCCTTAGCCGGAACATTTTCATTACCCAAACACCTTCCCAGGGCCCGCTGCCCAGAGGTGGTCGGATAAGAGAGGCTCAGGGTCAACTGTATTTGTAGGTCATACAAGGAAGCTTAATACTGGTACTCCGTCTCAAACTCACACTCACTGCTATGTAATTTCTGCTCCGTGTTCTCTTTTACAGTTTGCATCAGCCGGCACTAATGCACGTGAAAAGTAAAGTTGTTCCTGAAAGTTGTTCCTGTTCCAACAAGAACTCTCATGGCTCAAGATAATTACTATGGATTTCCACTAGGACCGGGTGGCCTGTGCAACATTGTTGTGCAGCGGAGCGAATTTGTTTCAGCTGTGGCAATGCACATTGCTCTGCACACAATAAGAAGCAGGGCTGTAATTAAAGCGAGTACCCCAGCAAACTCCAGGTTCTGTCTGTCTCTGTGCCTGTCTCCCCCCCCCCCACACACACACACGAGCCATGTATCATGTATCAGACCTGCTCAGGGAGAGCGAATGAGATCGCATGTTTAACACCAGACTATGATTAAAATGCATAGGCCTATCGGGGACTTTCTACTAGGTACTTCAAAAGCAGTAACCGAACGAAGGGTCAAATATTCTAGGGGCCGTTGAGTATAATTATTTTGGTGTTAGCATCAGGGAGTAGTACAATACGGTATTGTACTACTCCCTGGTTAGCATTGCGCATGATTGCGGAGTACATGCACCGTAAAATACCGTGAGAGGGCCACGTCAGCTCGTCTTTTTGTAGTCGTGCTGTGGAGGTGGTGTCCTGACACAATGTACCTTGTGCGCACATTGCTCGCTGTGAATTCAACCCGTACCAGGGTTCCCTGATCCGGACTCAGTTTACCTTGGAACTCCCACAAGAACATGCTAAGTGCAATATTATTACTTCAGGTCACAGCGTGTAATACCGCTTTCCCTTTCACTGGCTGTAAAGTTCCAAATAGCGGGGCGTTCTCTCGAGATGGTGCTCTCTCGTGATACTTCAGTCAGCCATGCCAAGAGTAGCCAACTGTGACTGTGGGTCAATATGCGCTGTACTGCCTTCATCACAAGACGTGCCCGTGTCGCACCCTGGTCTGCATTCATGCGCTCAAATTCTGTCTCTCATACACTCTCAGCTGAAATTGCTTTATTCTTTCGAGTCGCGTTGAACGTGTACCGACACAATCTCTACATTTTGGGCGCATGGATTTCACTCAATTCTGTACGATAGTCACATGTGAAACTCCCCAGATCTGGACGTCCCTAATCCAGGCACGTCCACCTATTCTGTCCCCGGGGAAAATTGCGATTCCGCGGCCGCGTTTTTTTCCGCGATTTTTGCGGTTTTTTTAAAAGACCGCGTTTTCCGCGATTTTTGAACTTTTCTGTTGCACTACACGTACACACAGTGCATTGTTCGGTCAGCAACGTCTCATCCGGTGGCGGCTTTGTACTCAAATATGACGAGCGCTTACACCAGAGACTTGTAACTGATTGATTTCACTACATACTCACTGAAAATTGCCTCATATCAACTGCAAACTTGCCGCCGCGAGATGATATCAATAACATTCACCGCATATTTACCGCAAATCCACCGCAAATTATGCCATATTATGCCGCGTTTTTTTGCGATTTTTGTCCGCAATTTTCCCCGGGGACAGCCTATTGGGCACCTTTCACACCCATCTAGATTCAATGTTTATTTGCATGCAGTACATGTGATATCAGGGAGTCGTCAAATATTTGACGACTCCCTGTGTGATATCATATGTAAAGAGAAACTTACCGTATACAAACAAAATGTAGGTCCTTTCTCTTTACATAATACGATTGGCTCAACATCCGAGTGATATTGTGTATGCAGTAAGTACAGTGCTGGCAACAGAAATCCGACCCCCTTGGCGCCGCAGTGCGCCGGCAAGGGGGTCGGATTTCTGTTGCCAGCACTGTATGTGTATTATCCGTAGTTACGGGCAAGTCCTAGCTGCGGCCAGTGTTCAGTAGGCCTTGGCGGATAATGCCGGCAGAAAAATTGGCAGAATTCGGTACTTTTTCTGGTAAGTTTCATGCATGTTTGGTATGTGGATAAAGAAATGGAGCAGAATTCGAGAAATTGCCCGCCATAAGGTTTGTATGGTTCTGCCAATTTCGGTGCAAAAAAAGCAGAATCTGCCACCTTTTCGAGCATTATCCGCCAAGGCCTAGTGCTCAGTCCCAACCCGTGCCCAGGTTAGGAGAGTTTTACTGTACATGTATTATGATCTTATCAGTTGACACGGTGTGCTTGAGGATGCTAGGTGTATGGATACTACATCGATGAAGAAGGGGAGATAAGCACGTGACGAACTATACCGTATACGTACGAATAACACAGCCAGATAAAATTTAAAGGGGAAGTATACCCTAAAATCAAATTTTCACCAGTTGTAGTCTTCGGGGTGCTGAGTCGAATGGTCTTGGTCCGAGGAAGCTGCGACGCTCCCTTCCTACTTGAATCCCAATCGAACTCGCGCACTTCCACCGAAACTGGGTGACTGCGCCCTACTAGATGGGGATTTGTATGCAAAATGTCACTAAAAGCGCCATTTCCGAGTCGTTCTTATAAAAGCACGGATGACCGCGATTGGCCCATATGTTGTAGTCTTTTGGACGCTGAGTCGACTGGTTTTGGTCCGAAAAGGCTGCGATGCAGCGTTCCTCCTTTATTCCCAATCGAACATGGTTGAACAAGCGGTCACGTGCTCCTGGGTGCCCAAATCACCTGGTCACCACGCCAGCAGGCGACAACTTACTTTCACACCAAGGTTCAACTCGAGTTCAACTCAAGTGACAGGACTGCACCCAAAAAAGGTCAAACAGGCTAGTAAGTAAAATAATTAGTTGTACCCTGCAGGCACGGCGGCCACGGTGACCAGGTGACTGGTGTACGCAGCAGCACGTGACCGCTTGTTCAACCATGTTCGATTGGGAATAAAGGAGGAACGCTGCATCGCAGCCTTTTCGGACCAAAACCAGTCGACTCAGCGTCCAAAAGACTACAACATATGGGCCAATGGCGGTCATCCGTGCTTTTATAAGAACGAAATGGCGCTTTTAGTGACATTTTGCATACAAATCCCCATCTAGTAGGGCGCAGTCACCCAGTTTCGGTGGAAGTGCGCGAGTTCGATTGGGAATAAAGGAGGAAGGGAGCGTCTCAGCTTCCTCGGACCAAGACCATTCGACTCAGCACCCCGAAGACTACAACTGGTGAAAATTTGATTTTAGGGTATACTTCCCCTGTTCAACTGTGGCCTAGAACCCACACATCATGGTCACACAGTTGGCAAGACTGAAACTAAGCACTCTTCACTTGTAAGGTGGCCAAAAAGAGACAACAGAGGCTGAGCAAAAGAAGAGAAAACTACATGCAGCACGACACACCTGAGAGTGTGAGATGCAGCCTTGTGTGCA
>NC_088650.1:23332809-23365309 GCF_964019385.1 Sycon ciliatum
ACCCCAGCAAGTGTAGGGTGTGCATAGGTAACTGTCTTGGCCGTCCTTTTCCGACCTGGGCCTTCGATGATGTAACTTTGAGGCCTAACATGTATTTGGCACTGCTGAGCACATTTTTTTGTAGTACACTTGCTCTGCGGGTGCATACCTCGATCTACAGGCTGCTCTCTGCCTGACCTACTTAGGTGTTGTCAGCCCGGAGAAGGCCTGGCTTACGGTATGCATATTGCTACGACTGGTACATCGGAAAAGGACGGCCAAGGACGGCCGTCCTTTTCCTATGTACCAGGTGTGCATTTGGGGGGGGGGGGGGGGGGGGGGCGATTCACATGGCTTCGCCAGTCGTGTAGATTAAACAGTTATCTGGCACTTATCTTGATCTGTTTCATTCAGAATCAGATCCGCTATCGTTGCTATAAAGAGAAAATCTGTGGGTGCCATCCAGTGCATTTGCAGATTTGCGTGCTTCTCTTGCAACGGGCGTATACCATTGGTATACATGGTACATGGTGTGTGTGTGTGTGTGTGTGTGTGTGTGTGTGTGTGTGCACGCGTGTGGTGTGGATGCGTGCATCTGTGCATGCGTGTGTATGGTGTGTGTGTGTGTGTGTCTGTCTGTCTGTATTTGCAGATGTTTTGCCCGGAGGTTGTTTTAACTCATCCTCATCCTCACTTCCATCACCTGGTCTCACCGTACTTGTTGATGGTGGCGAAGCGTGCATTTCCTTCGCTCCCGCTAGAGCCGATTCCAGCTCGACCTGCCCTCCATCAGACATTGTCTACTGGATGAGTGGGTTCACTGCTTACGGTGTTAGCTACAATCAATATTTCCACGTACTCCACGAATTGACAAATTGGGTGAGTTTCTTGCGTTTATTCGTAGTGTTGTATCTTGTAGAATCTGGAAACACTTATTTTGAAGTACTCCCAAAGAGTCCAAACTGTAGTCTAACTAGTGGCGGTAGTTTGATTCAACGACAACTCCAGTACCTCAGCAATTCAGTTGACTTCCTCACCGCTCACGAGACAAGATGCTACAATATGCACTGGAACTAAAAGGAAATCTTATGCCAAACATCCAAGGAGGAATCACCTTCTTATCTTGCTCGACCATTCTTTCAATTGACAACTAATAAACCAGCAGAACATGTTCATGTACTGCATGATGTAGGAGATCTCCAAATAGGTTCATTGTTCTGGAAATGCGTAGGGGTACCTGGCATAAGTAGGATATGACACTCGTAGTCGGGTTATACCGTACCCTCATATAAATCCCTCCTGCTATCGCAGTCGGGATTAAATTTTATATTCAGCCGGTATAACCCTCTGACTCGGGTTATATCCTCTACGCCAGAGCGCCCCGTCTCGCGAGAGCGCCCCACCTTGATTTTACAGCCAAGGGAAGAAAATCGTATGGCAGAGTGCCACTAAGTTTGTACGGTGTGAGAACCTTAGTATACTAAGGTCACACTTGGCATGTTTTTATGTGGAGCTCGCATCCGCTCGAAGGTAAACTGGGTACGGATTGACTCCACAACGTGCAATATGTGTACAAGGTCCGTGTCATATGACGTACAGACAGGAAACCACCTCCACAAGACGACCACGAAAAGACGAGATGGTGGGGCGCTCTGGCGGTACTTTACCGTACTAGAGACCGAAAACAGCTACCGTATCATCTCTAATATAGGCACGGTCCTTTATTTTTTCAATGTACCTCCCTTTCCCAACCTGTACTCTCTTGTACCATCATCCTTCAATGCGACGGACCCCACGATAGGCGGTCAGCCTTTGGGTCATCCTAATAAAGTTATTATTATTATTAGGGAGGTTTCGCTCCACGAAATTACGTATGAAAATAACGTAGGAACTGCACGTAATTTTCATACGTAAAAATCAGAGCTGTTGGGTTTCGCTCTACGTGATTTCTCCACGACTGCTAAACATGCCTTGTTGCTTTGGAAACGCGTTGGCTGCATGCTCCCACTGCATGCACGACGAACCGAAACCGCGTTTTCCATCTTATTTTGCACGTGGTGTACGGTATGTGTGTACCTTGTGTTTCGCGCGGCTTGAACTTTGCCCTGGATAAATCCGGAAAATGTGAAACATATTTCAAAAACTCCTACGGAGGACCCAACGTAGGAAAGAGCTTTCCTACGGAAATCCGTAGAGAGATTTACGTATGAAAGTTGCCCTCGCTTCCCGGCGCGTACGACATACGGATTTTCATACGTAATTACGTAGAGCGAAACCTCCCTATTATTATTACCGCCCGCCACGTGCTATTAATGGAGACGTTCCTTTATTGGAGACTGTTCCATTATTATTTCAACGTCCTTTCAGAGGTTGGTGCACCGCGCGCGATCGCGCGACTGACCGTGATAACATGTACATGTACATGCAATGTGCGTACATATACTACCGTACGGTGTCTTTTATTGGAGGCCCGGCTGGTTTTCAGAGCACTTCACAGTGAGCACTTCACAGTGTGCTTATAATGGAGACTGAGCACTTTATTTTTTGAATGCTGCCCCAAGGTGTTCTATTATTGGAGACTGTGCTTATATTTGAGACAATACGGTATGTGCTAACATGACCGCCATTTACTTTGACAGTACAATTGCATCAGGAGTCTAGATGGGGCAGCAGATGTTTGAAATTGAAGCTCGACAATTGCATGCGTACTCTGCCGGGCATGGGGCGCTAGGGCAGTTGTCAAACTGCTGGACCACTGTTTTACTTTAAATTTCTTGCTTTAGGCTAGTTTCGATACCCCAGGAAATCGGCTGACAAGCTACTCAACACCACTGGTGGGCAAGACTCTCCAACGCTTCTCCGACGCATTGCCTGGGCACGGCTACATCTTTTCCATCCTTGCCCAGCGTCCCAGTAGGAATAATACGCAAGCCTACTTTCCCTCCTCGCTTTTCCGATGTAGTGTAGATTCCATCCCTACTAGCGATGACGTCTGTAAGTAATTTCAATGGGAATGATTTGTTTACAACATGTCACACAGCCTCTGCCCTATGCTGTCTCTGCCTTGGTCACCACCACCATCATCTGCTGACTCTGCCTTGGTCACCATCATCATCATCTGCTGTCTCTGCCTTGGTCACCATCATCATCATCTGCTGTCTCTGCCTTGGTCACCAGACTCACCACCATCATCATCTGTTGTCTCTGCCTTGGTCACCACCACCATCATCCGCCTACCAGTTACAACAAAATGTCATCAATGTTTTGTTGCTGTTGTGTTGAATCATTCACAAATTGGTTTTGAGTTTAGTTTGAGTTGATTTCCCTGATCACCACCTAGTACCTGGTCAAAACAATAATACCAATGTTGTATTGCTTTTGTGTTCAATTATTTATTTTGATTTGATCTCCCCAATCACTTTAGTTTGATGATAATGCATGTTGACTTGCCCGTAAAAGTGGCTTTTATATTTGCTGAGTACACCATGCAATACTTAGGTTTATAGTCATAATATGACTATAAAGTATAAACCTATTTATTATAGCGCTATCACGGTTCCTACATTCTTTCACATTGTGACATAGCCACCAGCTATACACTCCATATCAAATCATCCGCTGTCTCTGCCTTGGTCACCACCACCATCATCCGCTGTCTCTGCCTTGGTCACCACCACCATCATCCGCTGTCTTTTCCACTACCACCGCCACCTCCAACAGATTAGAGTATCTAGGAGATCTATTCAATGCCTTCCGTTTCATCTTCTTCCAGTATGCAGCATGTGCTTAGCTATGAGGATGCTGTCATACACAATGTGCCACAGTGAGCATGCTGTCATACACGATGTGCCACTGTGGGGGCAGCAGCTCAAGCAGTGCGACTTAGTAGAGCTTTGCTCCTAGCTGGCGGGTGTATGCAGTGCAGTTGCGCTTCATGCGTGCCGCCACCGTGTGTTCAAGCCACCGTATGTGTGTGTGTGTGTGTGTGTCTTTCTCATTCTCCCGTAGCTCTTCTTTCTTTCTCCTGGGTGGTTACCAACAGCCAGTGCATGCCGGAGTATGTGGTGTGGTATGTGTGTGTCGAAAAAGAAAATAGAATGAAAACAAAAAAAGAAAACAGAAAAAAAGGGATTCACTGGCCAGAAAAAGCCACTTCAATCAGCTGTGTGGTGGATACCAGGCTAAAATTAGTGGCGGCCAATTCATCAGCCTTGCAAGCTGTTGAATGGTGTAATCCCAGCACTAGTTACTATGTCTAACATAGTTGTTCGCTATCATTGCTTCTGCGATGGGCAGGTCTGAGGTCTGAGGTGTGTGTGCGTGTGTGCGTGTGTGCGTGTGTGTTTGTGTGTGTGTTTGTGTGTGTGTTTGTGTGTGTGTTTGTGTGTGTTTGTGTGTGTGTTTGTGTGTGTGTGTGTGTGTGTGTGTGTGTGTGTGTGTGCATGCATTTGTGTGTGTGTGTGCGTTTGTGTGTGTGTGTGCGTTTGTGTGTGTGTGTGCGTTTGTGTGTGTGTGTGTGTGTGTGTGTGTGTGTGTGTGTGTGTGTGTGTGTGTATGCGTCCGCGCGTCCGTATGCGTATTCGATTGCCTCTTGCCGTGCAGTGTGCCCTGGGGTCCTCCAACCTGGTCAGGCATTGCTTCAGGAATTGGACACATTGATGCGAGTGGATTACACGTATAGCCAACAAAACAATGCCAACGCATCGAATGAGACCGTCTATGTCATTCTCCAGGTACAGTTCTACAAGTACACGCAGACCCCTCTTTCTCTTTCTCTCTCCCTCTCCCTCTATCTCCTCTCTCTCTCTCTCTCTCTCTCTCTCTCTCTCTCTCTCTCTCTCTCTCTCTCTCTCTCTCTCTCTCTCTCTCTCTCTCTCTCTCTCTCTCTCTCCTCTCTCTCTCTCTCTCTCTCTCTCTCTCTCTCTCTCTCTCTCTCTCTCTCTCTCTCTCTCTCTCCCTCCCTCCCTCCCTCCCTCCCTCCCTCCCTCCCTCCCTGAGAGAGAGAGAGAGAGAGAGTTTGAACAATGACCTTGATCCTGCAATGCCGTACAATGTGGTATAGGCTATAGTATAATACTAAAATTACAAGGATATGTCGTATATGAAGAGAAACTATTGCGTGGAGAACACGATAAATAGATTATAGACCTCATAGTTGGTCTATATATCCTGTATAGACCTAACCGGTCTATAATCTATACATATAGTATCATATATTATTAGGGGTGAAACAATTATACTGAATACTCGAGTACTCGCTCGGTTTTTTTCAAAAATAATCGTACTCGGAATAAATCAGAGTACTCGCTCATACATGGTACATGCATTTACCACAGGAGTCTGCAGTTTCAGAGCAGCAGTTGGTAGATATTGATGTGCAGACTGTGTGGTGAACATTTGTTCACGAGTAGAGAGAGCCCAAATGACCCACCAACCAATATACCCGAGAAAAAGGACTGCTACTCGGTTTAATCAGGGTTCTAGCGTGATTTTAAGGCCCTTGGTGTGCAATTTTTAGGAGATAAAGAATACTCGAATATTCGATTGGAGAAAATCAGAGTACTCGGACTCGGGATCTCAGTGCCCACTTTCACCCCTATATATAATTAGTGGTCTCTGCTGGGATGACGACTACACCATAGCTCAGTGGTTAGAGCATCGCTAGCTACAAGCGAGGGTCCCTGGTTCGAGTCCTGGTGGTGACAGTCGATTTTTTCTTCAGACTTTTCCCGTTTGTGTCTTTCCCTCAAACTAGTCAAGATATAATTATATATAATTATAATTAATACTCATAAAAAGGACACACTTCAGGCTCATTACCTATTTGAAATTATAATTAATATAATATATATACTCAATATATAGCAGGCAGGCATAGTGGGATGGTCTAAGACCATGATTGAGAAACAGAGGGTACCAGGTTCAAGTCCTGCTTGGAAGCGGAAGGATTTTTTCCAGCCGTGCTGCGACCCACAGTTAATTGGGAACTCGTGGCCTGGCACGAGGGAAACATGGATGCAGTGAATGGGATTTCGGTCTTTGACCACTTTGTGGTGGGTCTGATCTACTCACCTCCCACCGCTTAGGAGCTGCATCTGCGCCTTGATCCAAGAGGGTGGTGGCGTTCCTGCGGATGCGGAAAACTGGGCCTTTGGCCGAGTCTCACGCGAACCGTGAAATTTTTTTTTTTTTTTTAATATACTCAATCTGCGGACAGACACACGATACACGATGGGAGCAGTCCTCACCAAGGAAACATATCCGTTGTTACCCGGGGTTTCATGCTCTCAAAATAGCAATCATCAGGCAACATACAATCTGAGGCAGGGCTGTACGGATCACTAGAAAATATACCCAGCCACACACCAAAGCGCACAAAAAGAAAGCGCAAAGTTTGAAGGCGAGAGTTAGCAGATAGAGGTGATGTGAAAAGTCCATTAGATGAGATCTTTATTCCCGTAGCTATGCAAAAGACGTTACTTTAGTAACGTCTGGCGCTAGCCAGGGTCCACACAGCTTAATTCGGTAGTTGTGCCTGACGACGGCATGCCTGATGACGGCACACAACAACAAGGTTGTCAATTTCATAATACCAAAAGCTTTTCACCCATTTTCATCAGTGGTTACTTGGGAATGAGCAAGAACGACATTGTAAGCCAGAATTTATACTGGGGGTAGAGAATCAGCAAGAATGTTCTTACGCGGCTCAAGTTCACACTACACTACCATAAGAAAGTATGGAGCAGTGGAAAAATGCGGGAAACAACACATGAAGAGAATGCAATACCAGAACAAACACGTGATAAAGCTATCAGTCCGGTTGTGACTTTTAAAAACAGCCACAGCACCTTGATGTGCTTCTTTTGTTGGCACAGTTCTGGCTTCAAACTGCGAATGTATAGCACCTCCAGTGTGAATCGGTGTGCGCTATTCCGGGCTGATGTGATGACACTGAAGCTGCCGTTGCGTTCCTGCGCGATGCAATCGGGTTGCGCTTGCAAGTGCAAGAAGTCTCCTATTCCAGGGCGAAAGGACGTGGGCCAAGAACCGCAGCGGCAGCCTCTTCGACGTAACTATGGGTTCTTTCGACGGAGCAGAGGTTTGTGAACTGGTTGGCATCCTTATCCTCTTTAAACTATCTCAGCACGTAGACAAGAGCAATATGGGTCTATACCGTGACGATGGACTCGCCGTGCTGAGGAATACCCCGGGATCATCTGCGGAACGTGTGCGGAAGGACATAACCGCTGTGTTTCAGTCCTTCAGACTTAAGGTGACGATAGAGGTAAACCTGAAGGTCGTTAATTACCTAGATGTAACACTCAACCTCGAAACGGACAAGTATCAGCCGTTCAGGAAACCTGGTGACAACCCTCTATACGTAAACATCCACTCAAATCACCCTCCTACGATCCTGAAGAGCCTACCAAAGTCCATCGAATAGCGTGTCTTCAGTATCTCGGCGGATGAGTCAGTATTCAGGGATGCTGCACCCATTTACAATGCCGCCATCCATGCAAGCAGATATGCGCAGAACCCATCCAGTATGTGAACTATGCGGATCATTCAAAAAGAAAGAGACAGCGAAAGCAGAATATCATCTGGTTCAATCCACCCTTCTCAAAGAGCGTCGCCACCAATGTCGCTGCTGTATTCCTGCTCCTTGTGGACAAGAACTTCCCGCACGGCTCTTCCCTGAGCAAGATATTCAACCGCAATTCCGTGAAAGTGAGCTACTGTTGCCTCCCAAACGTTGCATCCATCATCAGCTCACACAACCGGAAAAATCCAGCCAAGACCCCTGTGCAGAAGTCGTGCAACTGCAGAATTAAGCAAGACTGCACACTGAAAGGTGATTGCCAAGCAGAGGCTATTGTATACGAAGCAGTTGTCACCACTCAGAATGGAGCCAAGGGGTATTTCGGGCTCACAGCTCCCCCCTTTAAGCTGCGGTTTGGCAACCACAAGACATCCATGAGAATAGGCACATACTGAAACAGCACAGAACTGTCGAAACTCGCATAGGACTTGAAGGAGAGCAACATTAGATATGCAATAGAATGGAAGATTAACCGACGATCAAGGGCACACAGTAACCTCAGGAAGAGATGCCCACTGTGCACAGCTGAGAAGTAGTAGTAGTAGTAGTAGTAGTATTTATTTTATTTACCATCGGATGAGAAGGCCAAGATCATCATAACCGACAAGCAGTAGCTGATCAACACGCGGAGTGAGCTGGTGTCCACGTGCAGGCATGCCAGAAAGTACAGCCTTGCAGAATAATCTGGGCAGGGACAAAACCTAACGCTGACCTGTAGCCAGGTCCAGGGATCCCCATGCGTATAATGTTATCGCATGGTTGCGAGGGGCCTTATGGCATATTATTGCCCAGAGAGGTTAGCCCGAGGGCCGGATGCCCAAGGGCTAACATCGAGGGGCAATAATATGCCATAGCTCGTAAGGCCCGCAGCAACCATGCGATAACAAATTTATCACATGGCCCACTAAGGACGAAACGGTTCTGTCCGCTGATTGAGTATCTATTTATCTATCTGGCTGGCTGGCTGGCTGGCTATCCATCTCTATTTCTGTCAATTTGATGCATTGCACTACTTTTTGAAGTACATTGTACATGTATTTTCAAATCCAGAGCATGGTGCACACCTGCGACTTGGGCCATGAAATAGCACATCTAAAGTACGCACTATACTCTGGCAAATACGGTATTTTAAGGTCAGGACTCTGAGTCGAATGGTCTTGGTCCGAGAATGCTGTGATACGATGCTCCCGAAATGGGCTCCATGATTGGGAGGAAATGATGAGCGGGACATCGTAGCCTCCGTTGGCCAATGCCATTCTATTAGATAAAATATTTGTCTCTGACATTGGTTTGTGTTGCTTTGTTCCCAGGCACATACTCAAGCACATAAACTTCATGTTAGATACCAAGCAAGTCCTAGAATACCAGTAAGTAGTGGTGTGCCGTGAAAGTACTCTGGGCTCTGGATCTTAAGTACGGTTTGGGGCGTTGTAAAGTCATTCGAACGATATGTGCAATCAACGGACAGTTTCTTTAGCAGGTGAATGCGCAAGCGTAACTAATTACTTGGATGTACTAGTACCGTCAACAAATACTTTTGCTCCACATTACCGATGTGGTCCGTGGCTGACAATGTACTCTGTACACGATAGTTGTGTACCAGCACTGGCTGCGTGAGCTGCACTGTAACGCACGTCTGAAGAGCTCTGCTGCAACTGTGCTCCCAGTATCACCGAAAGTGGATATCATGGCAGCCCGAAAGTGTTCAACTGTTACTCTGCACATGTGTTTGCAATGGGGGGATGCCAACAGCGAAAACCAACGTCACACGGTGTAGTGTCCACCATGCACGCTCCCAGCCTGCTTTTAGCCGTCAGCAGATTGGTGACAGTGGCACCACTCCAGGCCAAAACTCAGCTTATGCCAGTCACGAGTATGATCATGGCACATATCCGGACAGCGTGCACACGTTGCCTTTCGTTGTGCGTAGCACGAAACTTGTTTGGACCACGGGGTGTGAGTTTTCGCCGTCGGAGACCCCACGTCCAGAGTTGCACACTCTTGGTTGCCTCGTGTGATGCACAGAGCTTCTTACTATTCCGGAGGAAGCTTTGACTGTTTAAGGCAGGCATAATGGGAGAGTGTAACAACACAGAGGCTACCTGGTTCAAGTCCTGCTTGAGAGCGGAAGGATTTTGAGAGAAATGTGGATGCAACGAATGGGATTTTCAGTCTTTGATCATGTTTGTGGTGGGTCTGATCTACTCACCTTCCACCACTTTAGGAGCTACATGATTGTGCACCTTGATCATGTTGATCCACAGAGGGCGGTGGCGTTTCTACGGCTACGAAAAACTCAGTCTAAGTTAACTGAGTCCCAGCGCGAACTGTGAAATTGTTTTGGCTTTCATGCCAGTGTTAGCTTTAAAGTCATTCGAAAGAGCTTAGATGTACATGCATTGCAAGAACTGCATATATACGGCATGTTTTGTTGCATGCGAATGTGTTACTTTGCACTGCGCGTCATGTAAATGCGTTACTGTCGTGTGCCATCGCTACAGAATTGGACTAACACGTCAGACGGAGTTGTTCTAGACACGTCCCTGGGTGTGTTCATGATGAGCTCTGGTGTGCCCGAAGAGTCTCAGGTTGCTATTCAACTTGCACAGCATGGCTCTTTGCAAAAGGTGCCGGTTCTTGTTCTAGCTACTACCGGAGGACGGCGATGTAAGTGTGCATGGCCGCCGTATACAGTCAGACCTCGCTTATCCGGTCCTCTTTTATCCGGATCCCTCACCATCCGGATATTTTTGTGGAAAACGGATGTGTGCGGTTATGCGAGGTCTGACTGTAGTCATAATGACTTCACTTAGTTACTGTCTCTTGTGCACTCAGTGTGAAAGCTGTTGTGGTGAATGCGCTCAACTCCCTGTATCTAGACCTCCTCCCCCCCCCCCCCCCCCCCCCCCCCCGATCTGGGTTGTTCCACCCAACGGGACAGTCTCTGGTCCAAGCAGTATGCTATACCTGCAGGCTTCTTCTTCTTCTTGTCTGCTAATCGCTTAGGTCTAAGTGACCAAGCTACGGACACTACTGGCGCTTCGTTGGGAGCTAGTCAAAACTCCAGGTTAACAGCCTGGCGAATTCGGAGAAAAGCTGTTCTGCAGAGCGTTGCTGGACTAAATTGTAGAAATTGACATGGGTCTCCTTTTGATTTCTTCAGCACGATCAAGTTTGCTTCTGCAGCTGTGTTGATTGCACCGCGAACATATTCTGTACGCTCAACAATGCACGCTGCTTTCAACAATTTGCTGAACCCAGGCTGCTCTGCAATCGTCTTGTCCCTGCAGTCTAATGCTTATTCGTGTACTGTGAGTCTACACATTTTTGGCCCACTCAAATTTCGGCCTCCCAGGGCTAAACACATTTCGGCTGCATTAAATTTTCAGTCTGTATTCCTGCTGACTGTTCACACTGTCACACTGTACCTTGCAAAACAAAATTTCGGCTGTAAATAATTTTCAGCCAAACATGACCTGGCCGAAAATAGCCGAATATTTGTTGATTTACAGTACCGGTATGTAGGATTTGAGATGCGGGCCCGACAATTGGACAGGACCAGCAGGGTTGTCGACGGCATTGGATGGTGGATCAGTGTTGTTGGCGGTATCCGTAGCAGTAACATCTCTGTCCTCTCTGCGTTGCTTCGAGGATGCGGTGACACTGTTGGACTGAAGCCAAGTACGGGAGGGGGGGGGGGGGGGGGGGCGTACGTGTGGCGTTTCCATAACGACAATGACTGTATTTAAGCTTGAGGGAGTCTTTATATAAACAAGCTTCTAAAAGTGGCTAGACCCCGACACAAGTCGCGGCATCGTTTGCACAAACGTGTTTTCAGTTTTGACTGACGGGTTTCACTGTTCAAGAGACAGATCATGACAGCGAAGTACATTTCCAAGCTCTTCATTGAATGTTTAGTGTTGCTGCATAGCGCCATGTCAGTGTTGTGTGCCCAGCGGTATGGTGTAGTAACGTTACAGTTGGTGTTTCGTTGCCAATGCAATGCGTTGATGTGCTGTATTGGCGTGGCTGGCATGCACATACTAGTACTTGCTTAGTACTGTAGTGGTGTGTACTCACTGGCTTTTACTCATGCATGTGTGTGTGTGTGCGTGTGTGTGCGCGTGTGTGCGTGTGTGTGTGTATGTGTCCTATCACGTTGTGCTCTTCCTCAGCTCCTGTCCCCGGTGGCTGCGGTGCACCCGTCAAGGTGTTTGACCGTGCCTTCTCACCAGGCGTAAGACTGGAAGATGCTGGTCAATCACTCCGAGTCCTCATTGAGCCTGCACTTCCAGCTGGTATGTACATGTGCATGCATTGTACATTGAACCTGGTGTTGTAGATGTGCATGCACTGTACATTGAACCTGGTGTTGTAGATGTGCATGCACTGTACATTGAACCTGGTGTTGTAGATGTGCATGCACTGTACATTGAACCTGGTGTTGTAGATGTGTGAACACTCACACCACCTGTTATCATTTCACCTGTGTTTCTTGTGGGACTAATTATATTGCTTGTTCAGCCGTGTCATCACTTTTTTTGCATGAACTGATACATCTATACTTGCTTTTAGGCCGGTCCACAAGCTGTGTTCCTATGCGATATGTCTTTCCTGAGGGAAGCTTGGAAGCAACAGCTCGGGTATTTGGGCTCATTTCAAGTGCTGCAGAAGTTGGCAGGCTCTGCTTCAACACTGCAGCGTGCATTAGCGCTGTTCCTACCTTGGAAACCGTACGAGTACTGTACTGTGCTTCGGTTAGAGCTGGGAACTGTGTCTATGGTAGCAGAACAAAGAACTCAGAACTAATGAAACACCTAGGGCGGAGTCGGGTAGCATTTTTCTTCGGGTATCGGGTTCAGGTAGTTTTCCACCGGTACCTGATCGGGTAATGTTTCCATGGTAGCACCACAATGCACCCCTTCCCTTACACACTGGGTAGACATGCGGAGTATTACATGAATTTGTGCACGTGCAGCTGTACGTGATGTCATCTGCGACTTGGGGTTTTCGGGTACTATTCTGTACCCGTCTACCCGATGTCCTCACGGGTAGCACGGGTACCCGACTACCCGTGCACACCACTAGAAATAACACACCGTTTTTGCATGTCACTGGTACAAGCACTCTCTCTCTCTCTCTCTCTCTCATTCTCCTAGCTCTTCTTTCATTCTCCTGAGTGGTTACCAACAGCGAGTGCATGCCGGAGTATGTGGTGTGGTGTGTGTGTGTGTAAAAAAGGGACAAAAGGAAGGAAAAAAAGGGATTCACTGGCCAGAGAAAGCCACTTCAATCAGCCATGTGGTGTAGACCAGGCTAAATTTAGTGGCGGTCAATTCTTCAGCCTTGCAAGCTGTTGAATGGTGTAATCCCAGCACAAGTTGCTACGTCTAGCATAGCTTGTTCGCTATTATCGCTTCAGCGATGGACAGGTGTAATGTATTGTTGTGATGTAATTGGGTGTGTGTGTGTGTGTGTGTGTGTGTGTGTGTGTGTGTTGGTGGGTGGGTGGGTGGGTGTGCGTGTGTACCCGTGCGTACCCATGTGTGTGTGTGTGTGTGTACATGTGTTCTGTTCTCTACAAACAGGAGTTGCGCAGAGTTCCTGTGCTGATGTTCCGGCTGATCGCCTTACCTATACTCTCTACAGAGTGGTGCTAAATGGTTCTGATGTCTTCTCCACCGAGAAGTACATGTCAACTATGAAGAAGATGATCTTGGTTGAGGGAATACTGAAGGCGTCCGATGCTGAACTGGTATGTCTAGAGGCCGTCAATGTTTTGTCAGACATCGGTAATGTACTCCGCTGTGGGTCTTGGTAAATATTCATCCTTAGGTGCAGAAGGTTTGTTCAGTTCTGTGCCTGCCCAGCTCCCACCTCCCGCCAGGTATCAGCCCTGGACGGTGGACACTGGACAGTGGACAGCAGGGCAGTGGACACTGTGCACTGTACACTGGGCAGTGGACAGTGGAAACTCTCACCGCCGCAGAACACTCTCCCTGTCCCGCTGGTGACTACGGAGTCTGCAGCACACAAGCAAGCAAAACACCGTATTGCATCACCCGTACCTACCTGGTTGCTGAATGTGGCAGCATAGCGCCATTCTGGAACACACTTTCTATGGTGTGTCAAGAATACTTCGTACTTTTAAAACACGGCACTGCACTACAAGCTTGTAAAACATCTTTCCTCACAAGCATACCTAACCACAGCTAAACACAAGAGTTTGAGTTGGACTGTATGGGGGCTGGTGTGGAGCAACCGGTGGTGTGGAGCAAGCGGTGTGAATTGAGAAGAGCATGGAATGCCACAAGTTCTGTATCAGAGATCCGGGACGTGAATGCGGAGTGCGGCGGGCCCAAGCGAAGAGAATGCCAAGGACATGGCCAGAGTAGCACAAGGCAGTTGTGATGAGTGAAGCTACACCCAGTGAACACCAGCACACATATAGCTAGAGAAACACGCAATGGTCACTGGTGTACAGTAAACCTCCCCAGATTCGGACGTCCCTAATCCGGCCCCGTCCCTAATCCGGCCCCGTCCCTAATCCGGCCCCGTCCCTAATCCGGCCCCGTCCCTAATCCGGCCCCGTCCCTAATCCGGCCCCGTCCCTAATCCGGCCCCGTCCGTCTACCGGGCATCTTTCTGACTCATCTACAGTCACAGGAAATGGCTTTTCAACGAAAAGCGGCCCCAAAACAGTCATATTGATTGGCACCAAATCTTACTTGCATGCAGTAAGTATGTAGGTTCTGAATTACGGGCAATTCCTAGTTACTGGCAATGCTCGGTCCCAACCTGCCCGAATCTGGGGAAAGCTGAGGCTCAGTTCAGGTGGCTGGGCGGTACAACTTTTTACGAGCAAATTTGACTGCATTTTTGAGTTTATCAGCAAGGTGGAGATGAAATTTGAAGACTGTTTTTCAGTTGATCTCTGGAAAAGAACCCTCTCTAAGGGGCCGTCCAAGGTTACCAATAATATTTTCGAAACGAAATGTTTTCGTTTGTGGGTGGGTGGGTTTGATGGAGTTTCGTTTTGAAAATAATTATTGAATGCTGATGGAGAATGCCCAGTTACTTCTGGGTGTCGAAAATTGACATCAATATTTTATTGGAATTCGTTTTACCTGCAGTAAAGGTGGGTGGGTGGGTGGGGGCTGAAAAATACTAAAACGTTTCGTTTTGTAAAAACAATTGGTAACCCCGGACGGCCCCTAACTTGCTGTAGTTTTATTTTTTACTTTTGGACAACATTCGTTTTATGAAAGGGACATGGAAAATAACACGGACCATTCATAAAACTTTTTTCAAATTTTGTCCAAAAATAGAAGTTCAACTTGGATGGTGAGCCAATTAAATTATGGTGAAAAAGGTCCTTTTCACCAAAAGTAGAAGTAAAACACGAAGAAGTAAGAGAGAGGTTTCCTCCGGAGATTCACCAAAAAACATGTTCACATCTCTACTCTTGCCGATAAGCTCAAAAATGCAGTCCAAATTTCCCCTGGAAAGTTGTACCGCTCCAGCCACTTTAAGCTGGCATAGGTCCTACTAGTGTGAATAGCATATGTTCTGTATGGAGGGAACTCACGGTCTTTGAGTAGCCGACGAGGGGTATCTGCCCTGCAAGCTGGCACTTGGTACTGTCGGAAACTCTGAGATATGCGAGGCAGGCATCATTTTTCCAACGACTTGCGAGTCATACGGTACTGTCCGGGACACCCAGTGGTTGCTGCAGTCATTGCTGCAGTCATTGCAGCTCCGTTCTGGAACGAGTGGGATGCATAGTCACTGACATCACTGTGTATCCAGCTGCTGAGAGAAGGCAGCGCACGGCACCTGTAACATTATCTCTCGTCAGCCGTTGACCCCCATTGGCGCAATCAAACAGCGGGGCTACTCCATTCTGCCAAACTACTTAGTAGGTTGGTATGGCTGCTGTCACAGGACACGTCAGCTTGTTGGTTGCACTCGTCACACCGTCGACACCTTGCCCGCGGAATGCGTGTGTCTTTGAGGCAATACGGTGGAACGTGTGTGTCTTTGAGGCAATACGGTGGAATTTGCAGACCGTGCAGGGGGGGGGGGGGGGGGGACTCACCATCACACGTTTGCGCAATGCTTGGTCGCCGGTGAATCCGCTGCAACGAAGAAATCCGAAGGCACAGGACAGTCGGGTAAAGCCATTGCTCGCGGAGCTTCCCGTCTGACTTTGCCGGTGGTCGCACACCTGTTTTTTTCAGACGAGGCAGCTGCTTTTGAACCGGACTTTGGTACATACTGTGTGCTCAGGTGACTGCCATTGATGTTGGGAAGGAAACGAGAAACTGTCCCCGCTTGTCTTCTAGCAGCGTGTTGTACCTCCGTAGCAGGTACGCGGATTACCCTCCCCTCCTCTTGGGTTTGCTCAACTAATTGTGTGACAGCTGCTGGCGGTGCCGTTTTCCGCCTTAGACGGCCGTCAACCAATCTCCTATGATGCTATTGGCACATGTTCTACTTTTGCAGGTGGTCCACTGCGCACTGAGTTCAAGTACATCAGGCAATCACACTCTGTGAGGACAACATTCAATCTGGACGGGTTAGAGAGTTAACAATTACATGATACACGCTTAGCAGCCAAGCTCTGTTCAGATACATTGTAGATTCTGTACTACTTCAGCAACTCCATGGCAACTTCAGTATTGTTGCCGAATTCCACCGGAGGCGGTCCATCAAGCGGGCAAAATACGCACTCAGGGGAACATTTTGACACAGAAGATGCTCGTGAGAGTGAGCATGCAAAGGCACGTCTGCTAGATATGTACACAATATCAGCAATGTGACGAGGCAGAGTGGGTTTGAAACTGTCAAAGCAGAGTCTCCGATGATGGCATGTCTCCTGTAAAAATCACCGGCTGAAGGGAGGTTGAAAATAAAAGACTCGTGCTTTTTTCTTTTTTTCAGAAAATATGACTTCTAGTTCCGGTGTGGACTGATGCGCTCCTGTCCTTTTCTCCACTGCAGATTCTGAACATTTCTAATGCCACACAAGCCGAGTTTGTTGAAATTGTCAGCACGACCAGCTATGGTCAACTGCAGCTCAACACGGGTGCAGTGTTCGTTGCTATGGTCACCGACAACGAGCTCAACACACGCGCTGCGTACGCGCCAGCGGTCTTCTACAGATGCGAAGCGTACGTCAACACTTCTATACTGACTGGTCCGCCATGTAAGTCACGTGACTGTTCAACTACTGTAGGGGCAGAACATTTCGTCGGTCAATAATTTCGTCCAACTCCAAAGAAAAGGAGTTCGTCCGGTTGAAAATTTCGTCCATGGATCATAAGAGTGTATAGAACAGCTGGACAAATTGATATTCGTCCTACATTTAATTTAGTCCAAAATCTCCTTGGACGAAAAAGACGAAATTAAATTCCAGACGAATATTTCTGCTTATACAGTACTTCTGATGATTCCCTCCTTCCAACTCGGCAAATATTTTGATTTCGATAAAAAACGATTAAAGGCCTCTAATTTTTCTAATTTACTTCTGATGATGCTGCTGCTGATGATGATGATGATGATGATGATGCCTCCTGATATACAATTATTTAGTACGAGTCATACAGCATCTTAAAGCGAAAGTATACCCTAAAATCAATTTTCACCAGTTGTAGTCTTCGGGATGCTGAGTCGAATGGTCTTGGTCCGAGGAAGCTGAGACACTCCCTTCCTCCTTTATTCCCAATCGAACTCGCCACTTCCACCGAAACTGGGTGACTACGCCCTACTAGATGGTGATTTGTATGCAAAATGTCACTAAAAGCGCCATCTCGTTCTTATAAAAGCACGGATGACCGCGATTGGCCCGTATGTTGTAGTCTTTTGGACGCTGAATCGACTGGCTTTGGTCCGAAAAAGCTGCAATGCAGCGTTCGGCTCTTATTCCCAATCGAACCGTGTTGAGCAAGCGGTCATGTGCTCGTGCGTACACCAGTCACCTTGTCACCGTGCCTGCAGGCTACAACTTTCACACCAAGGTTCAACTCAAAGGTTCAACTCGTGTGACAGGAACGTACCCAAACAGGCTGTAAGTTGTACCCTGCAGACACGGTGACCAGGTGGCTGGTGTACGCATGAGCACCTGACCGCTTATTCAGCCATGTTCGATTGGGGATAGGGGTCGAATGCTGCATCGCAGCCTTCTAGGACCAAAACCAGTCGACTCAGCTGTCCAAAAGACTACAACACATGGCCCAATCGCGGTCATCCGTGCTTTTAAAAGAACGAAATGGCGCTTTTAGTGACATTTTGCATACAAATCCCCATCTAGTACGGCACAGTCACCCAGTTTCGGTGGAAGTGGTGAGTTCGATTGGGAATAAAGGAGGAAGGGAGTGCCTCAGCTTCCTTGGACCAAGACCATTCGACTCAGCACCCCGAAGACTACGACTGGTGAAAATTGGATTTTTAGGGTATACTTCCGCTTTAATGTACTTCAGTAGCCTAATGATTGTATAGCATGGAACCGAGAGTCCATAAACAAGAGTGTGTAAATGTGACCTTCTTTTTATAGGCCAGATGCGCGGCGTGCTGCCTTCAGTACATCATTCAGCTGCAGTCGTCGCACTGCGGAAAATCAAACACCACACTTTCCCTCTGGTTTGAAATGAACTTTCGTACGGAACTAGAGTTCACGTACCAAAGTTTAGAGATCGCGTAGGTGCTCCAGCGAATCGAGCAAAAATGGATGTGCTTGTACAAGAAATTGTGGGTTTGAGTGCATGCTTTCAGAGCGTAACGGAGACAAGTACGTAATGAAGGCAGCGCACCGCGCACAGACCCATCACCACAGTTGCATACTCTTGTCTATGCACTCTTGATGAAACTCAGACTTGCAACCGACTTGGGCCCTGGGCCTGGCCGTGGCCTGGCACGTCCTATGCGTTGTTGTGCTCTTCAACACAATTGTAGCGTTATAACCGGTGGTAGTGCGGATGTTCGAACTTTACCTTTTACTTACTGATGCTGCTGCTGCTGCCATATCGTTACCCTCAGTCTAGGAGAAGTGGGCCATATCGTTACCCTCAGTCTAGGAGAAGTGGGCCATATCGTTACCCTCAGTCTAGGAGAAGTGGGCCATATCGTTACCCTCAGTCTAGGAGAAGTGGGCCATATCGTTACCCTCAGTCTAGGAGAAGTGGGCCATATCGTTACCCTCAGTCTAGGAGAAGTGGGCCATATCGTTACCCTCAGTCTAGGAGAAGTGGGCCATATCGTTACCCTCAGTCTAGGAGAAGTGGGCCATATCGTTACCCTCAGTCTAGGAGAAGTGGGCCATATCGTTACCCTCAGTCTAGGAGAAGTGGGCCATATCGTTACCCTCAGTCTAGGAGAAGTGGGCCATATCGTTACCCTCAGTCTAGGAGAAGTGGGCCATATCGTTACCCTCAGTCTAGGAGAAGTGGGCCATATCGTTACCCTCAGTCTAGGAGAAGTGGGCCATATCGTTACCCTCAGTCTAGGAGAAGTGGGCCATATCGTTACCCTCAGTCTAGGAGAAGTGGGCCATATCGTTACCCTCAGTCTAGGAGAAGTGGGCCATATCGTTACCCTCAGTCTAGGAGAAGTGGGCCATATCGTTACCCTCAGTCTAGGAGAAGTGGGCCATATCGTTACCCTCAGTCTAGGAGAAGTGGGCCATATCGTTACCCTCAGTCTAGGAGAAGTGGGCCATATCGTTACCCTCAGTCTAGGAGAAGTGGGCCATATCGTTACCCTCAGTCTAGGAGAAGTGGGCCATATCGTTACCCTCAGTCTAGGAGAAGTGGGCCATATCGTTACCCTCAGTCTAGGAGAAGTGGGCCATATCGTTACCCTCAGTCTAGGAGAAGTGGGCCATATCGTTACCCTCAGTCTAGGAGAAGTGGGCCATATCGTTACCCTCAGTCTAGGAGAAGTGGGCCATATCGTTACCCTCAGTCTAGGAGAAGTGGGCCATATCGTTACCCTCAGTCTAGGAGAAGTGGGCCATATCGTTACCCTCAGTCTAGGAGAAGTGGGCCATATCGTTACCCTCAGTCTAGGAGAAGTGGGCCATATCGTTACCCTCAGTCTAGGAGAAGTGGGCCATATCGTTACCCTCAGTCTAGGAGAAGTGGGCCATATCGTTACCCTCAGTCTAGGAGAAGTGGGCCATATCGTTACCCTCAGTCTAGGAGAAGTGGGCCATATCGTTACCCTCAGTCTAGGAGAAGTGGGCCATATCGTTACCCTCAGTCTAGGAGAAGTGGGCCATATCGTTACCCTCAGTCTAGGAGAAGTGGGCCATATCGTTACCCTCAGTCTAGGAGAAGTGGGCCATATCGTTACCCTCAGTCTAGGAGAAGTGGGCCATATCGTTACCCTCAGTCTAGGAGAAGTGGGCCATATCGTTACCCTCAGTCTAGGAGAAGTGGGCCATATCGTTACCCTCAGTCTAGGAGAAGTGGGCCATATCGTTACCCTCAGTCTAGGAGAAGTGGGCCATATCGTTACCCTCAGTCTAGGAGAAGTGGGCCATATCGTTACCCTCAGTCTAGGAGAAGTGGGCCATATCGTTACCCTCAGTCTAGGAGAAGTGGGCCATATCGTTACCCTCAGTCTAGGAGAAGTGGGCCATATCGTTACCCTCAGTCTAGGAGAAGTGGGCCATATCGTTACCCTCAGTCTAGGAGAAGTGGGCCATATCGTTACCCTCAGTCTAGGAGAAGTGGGCCATATCGTTACCCTCAGTCTAGGAGAAGTGGGCCATATCGTTACCCTCAGTCTAGGAGAAGTGGGCCATATCGTTACCCTCAGTCTAGGAGAAGTGGGCCATATCGTTACCCTCAGTCTAGGAGAAGTGGGCCATATCGTTACCCTCAGTCTAGGAGAAGTGGGCCATATCGTTACCCTCAGTCTAGGAGAAGTGGGCCATATCGTTACCCTCAGTCTAGGAGAAGTGGGCCATATCGTTACCCTCAGTCTAGGAGAAGTGGGCCATATCGTTACCCTCAGTCTAGGAGAAGTGGGCCATATCGTTACCCTCAGTCTAGGAGAAGTGGGCCATATCGTTACCCTCAGTCTAGGAGAAGTGGGCCATATCGTTACCCTCAGTCTAGGAGAAGTGGGCCATATCGTTACCCTCAGTCTAGGAGAAGTGGGCCATATCGTTACCCTCAGTCTAGGAGAAGTGGGCCATATCGTTACCCTCAGTCTAGGAGAAGTGGGCCATATCGTTACCCTCAGTCTAGGAGAAGTGGGCCATATCGTTACCCTCAGTCTAGGAGAAGTGGGCCATATCGTTACCCTCAGTCTAGGAGAAGTGGGCCATATCGTTACCCTCAGTCTAGGAGAAGTGGGCCATATCGTTACCCTCAGTCTAGGAGAAGTGGGCCATATCGTTACCCTCAGTCTAGGAGAAGTGGGCCATATCGTTACCCTCAGTCTAGGAGAAGTGGGCCATATCGTTACCCTCAGTCTAGGAGAAGTGGGCCATATCGTTACCCTCAGTCTAGGAGAAGTGGGCCATATCGTTACCCTCAGTCTAGGAGAAGTGGGCCATATCGTTACCCTCAGTCTAGGAGAAGTGGGCCATATCGTTACCCTCAGTCTAGGAGAAGTGGGCCATATCGTTACCCTCAGTCTAGGAGAAGTGGGCCATATCGTTACCCTCAGTCTAGGAGAAGTGGGCCATATCGTTACCCTCAGTCTAGGAGAAGTGGGCCATATCGTTACCCTCAGTCTAGGAGAAGTGGGCCATATCGTTACCCTCAGTCTAGGAGAAGTGGGCCATATCGTTACCCTCAGTCTAGGAGAAGTGGGCCATATCGTTACCCTCAGTCTAGGAGAAGTGGGCCATATCGTTACCCTCAGTCTAGGAGAAGTGGGCCATATCGTTACCCTCAGTCTAGGAGAAGTGGGCCATATCGTTACCCTCAGTCTAGGAGAAGTGGGCCATATCGTTACCCTCAGTCTAGGAGAAGTGGGCCATATCGTTACCCTCAGTCTAGGAGAAGTGGGCCATATCGTTACCCTCAGTCTAGGAGAAGTGGGCCATATCGTTACCCTCAGTCTAGGAGAAGTGGGCCATATCGTTACCCTCAGTCTAGGAGAAGTGGGCCATATCGTTACCCTCAGTCTAGGAGAAGTGGGCCATATCGTTACCCTCAGTCTAGGAGAAGTGGGCCATATCGTTACCCTCAGTCTAGGAGAAGTGGGCCATATCGTTACCCTCAGTCTAGGAGAAGTGGGCCATATCGTTACCCTCAGTCTAGGAGAAGTGGGCCATATCGTTACCCTCAGTCTAGGAGAAGTGGGCCATATCGTTACCCTCAGTCTAGGAGAAGTGGGCCATATCGTTACCCTCAGTCTAGGAGAAGTGGGCCATATCGTTACCCTCAGTCTAGGAGAAGTGGGCCATATCGTTACCCTCAGTCTAGGAGAAGTGGGCCATATCGTTACCCTCAGTCTAGGAGAAGTGGGCCATATCGTTACCCTCAGTCTAGGAGAAGTGGGCCATATCGTTACCCTCAGTCTAGGAGAAGTGGGCCATATCGTTACCCTCAGTCTAGGAGAAGTGGGCCATATCGTTACCCTCAGTCTAGGAGAAGTGGGCCATATCGTTACCCTCAGTCTAGGAGAAGTGGGCCATATCGTTACCCTCAGTCTAGGAGAAGTGGGCCATATCGTTACCCTCAGTCTAGGAGAAGTGGGCCATATCGTTACCCTCAGTCTAGGAGAAGTGGGCCATATCGTTACCCTCAGTCTAGGAGAAGTGGGCCATATCGTTACCCTCAGTCTAGGAGAAGTGGGCCATATCGTTACCCTCAGTCTAGGAGAAGTGGGCCATATCGTTACCCTCAGTCTAGGAGAAGTGGGCCATATCGTTACCCTCAGTCTAGGAGAAGTGGGCCATATCGTTACCCTCAGTCTAGGAGAAGTGGGCCATATCGTTACCCTCAGTCTAGGAGAAGTGGGCCATATCGTTACCCTCAGTCTAGGAGAAGTGGGCCATATCGTTACCCTCAGTCTAGGAGAAGTGGGCCATATCGTTACCCTCAGTCTAGGAGAAGTGGGCCATATCGTTACCCTCAGTCTAGGAGAAGTGGGCCATATCGTTACCCTCAGTCTAGGAGAAGTGGGCCATATCGTTACCCTCAGTCTAGGAGAAGTGGGCCATATCGTTACCCTCAGTCTAGGAGAAGTGGGCCATATCGTTACCCTCAGTCTAGGAGAAGTGGGCCATATCGTTACCCTCAGTCTAGGAGAAGTGGGCCATATCGTTACCCTCAGTCTAGGAGAAGTGGGCCATATCGTTACCCTCAGTCTAGGAGAAGTGGGCCATATCGTTACCCTCAGTCTAGGAGAAGTGGGCCATATCGTTACCCTCAGTCTAGGAGAAGTGGGCCATATCGTTACCCTCAGTCTAGGAGAAGTGGGCCATATCGTTACCCTCAGTCTAGGAGAAGTGGGCCATATCGTTACCCTCAGTCTAGGAGAAGTGGGCCATATCGTTACCCTCAGTCTAGGAGAAGTGGGCCATATCGTTACCCTCAGTCTAGGAGAAGTGGGCCATATCGTTACCCTCAGTCTAGGAGAAGTGGGCCATATCGTTACCCTCAGTCTAGGAGAAGTGGGCCATATCGTTACCCTCAGTCTAGGAGAAGTGGGCCATATCGTTACCCTCAGTCTAGGAGAAGTGGGCCATATCGTTACCCTCAGTCTAGGAGAAGTGGGCCATATCGTTACCCTCAGTCTAGGAGAAGTGGGCCATATCGTTACCCTCAGTCTAGGAGAAGTGGGCCATATCGTTACCCTCAGTCTAGGAGAAGTGGGCCATATCGTTACCCTCAGTCTAGGAGAAGTGGGCCATATCGTTACCCTCAGTCTAGGAGAAGTGGGCCATATCGTTACCCTCAGTCTAGGAGAAGTGGGCCATATCGTTACCCTCAGTCTAGGAGAAGTGGGCCATATCGTTACCCTCAGTCTAGGAGAAGTGGGCCATATCGTTACCCTCAGTCTAGGAGAAGTGGGCCATATCGTTACCCTCAGTCTAGGAGAAGTGGGCCATATCGTTACCCTCAGTCTAGGAGAAGTGGGCCATATCGTTACCCTCAGTCTAGGAGAAGTGGGCCATATCGTTACCCTCAGTCTAGGAGAAGTGGGCCATATCGTTACCCTCAGTCTAGGAGAAGTGGGCCATATCGTTACCCTCAGTCTAGGAGAAGTGGGCCATATCGTTACCCTCAGTCTAGGAGAAGTGGGCCATATCGTTACCCTCAGTCTAGGAGAAGTGGGCCATATCGTTACCCTCAGTCTAGGAGAAGTGGGCCATATCGTTACCCTCAGTCTAGGAGAAGTGGGCCATATCGTTACCCTCAGTCTAGGAGAAGTGGGCCATATCGTTACCC
Organism: Sycon ciliatum; assembly: GCF_964019385.1. NCBI lineage: Eukaryota > Metazoa > Porifera > Calcarea > Leucosolenida > Sycettidae > Sycon > Sycon ciliatum. The sequence goes on from NC_088650.1 coordinate 23,356,801, forward strand.
TCAGTCTAGGAGAAGTGGGCCATATCGTTACCCTCAGTCTAGGAGAAGTGGGCCATATCGTTACCCTCAGTCTAGGAGAAGTGGGCCATATCGTTACCCTCAGTCTAGGAGAAGTGGGCCATATCGTTACCCTCAGTCTAGGAGAAGTGGGCCATATCGTTACCCTCAGTCTAGGAGAAGTGGGCCATATCGTTACCCTCAGTCTAGGAGAAGTGGGCCATATCGTTACCCTCAGTCTAGGAGAAGTGGGCCATATCGTTACCCTCAGTCTAGGAGAAGTGGGCCATATCGTTACCCTCAGTCTAGGAGAAGTGGGCCATATCGTTACCCTCAGTCTAGGAGAAGTGGGCCATATCGTTACCCTCAGTCTAGGAGAAGTGGGCCATATCGTTACCCTCAGTCTAGGAGAAGTGGGCCATATCGTTACCCTCAGTCTAGGAGAAGTGGGCCATATCGTTACCCTCAGTCTAGGAGAAGTGGGCCATATCGTTACCCTCAGTCTAGGAGAAGTGGGCCATATCGTTACCCTCAGTCTAGGAGAAGTGGGCCATATCGTTACCCTCAGTCTAGGAGAAGTGGGCCATATCGTTACCCTCAGTCTAGGAGAAGTGGGCCATATCGTTACCCTCAGTCTAGGAGAAGTGGGCCATATCGTTACCCTCAGTCTAGGAGAAGTGGGCCATATCGTTACCCTCAGTCTAGGAGAAGTGGGCCATATCGTTACCCTCAGTCTAGGAGAAGTGGGCCATATCGTTACCCTCAGTCTAGGAGAAGTGGGCCATATCGTTACCCTCAGTCTAGGAGAAGTGGGCCATATCGTTACCCTCAGTCTAGGAGAAGTGGGCCATATCGTTACCCTCAGTCTAGGAGAAGTGGGCCATATCGTTACCCTCAGTCTAGGAGAAGTGGGCCATATCGTTACCCTCAGTCTAGGAGAAGTGGGCCATATCGTTACCCTCAGTCTAGGAGAAGTGGGCCATATCGTTACCCTCAGTCTAGGAGAAGTGGGCCATATCGTTACCCTCAGTCTAGGAGAAGTGGGCCATATCGTTACCCTCAGTCTAGGAGAAGTGGGCCATATCGTTACCCTCAGTCTAGGAGAAGTGGGCCATATCGTTACCCTCAGTCTAGGAGAAGTGGGCCATATCGTTACCCTCAGTCTAGGAGAAGTGGGCCATATCGTTACCCTCAGTCTAGGAGAAGTGGGCCATATCGTTACCCTCAGTCTAGGAGAAGTGGGCCATATCGTTACCCTCAGTCTAGGAGAAGTGGGCCATATCGTTACCCTCAGTCTAGGAGAAGTGGGCCATATCGTTACCCTCAGTCTAGGAGAAGTGGGCCATATCGTTACCCTCAGTCTAGGAGAAGTGGGCCATATCGTTACCCTCAGTCTAGGAGAAGTGGGCCATATCGTTACCCTCAGTCTAGGAGAAGTGGGCCATATCGTTACCCTCAGTCTAGGAGAAGTGGGCCATATCGTTACCCTCAGTCTAGGAGAAGTGGGCCATATCGTTACCCTCAGTCTAGGAGAAGTGGGCCATATCGTTACCCTCAGTCTAGGAGAAGTGGGCCATATCGTTACCCTCAGTCTAGGAGAAGTGGGCCATATCGTTACCCTCAGTCTAGGAGAAGTGGGCCATATCGTTACCCTCAGTCTAGGAGAAGTGGGCCATATCGTTACCCTCAGTCTAGGAGAAGTGGGCCATATCGTTACCCTCAGTCTAGGAGAAGTGGGCCATATCGTTACCCTCAGTCTAGGAGAAGTGGGCCATATCGTTACCCTCAGTCTAGGAGAAGTGGGCCATATCGTTACCCTCAGTCTAGGAGAAGTGGGCCATATCGTTACCCTCAGTCTAGGAGAAGTGGGCCATATCGTTACCCTCAGTCTAGGAGAAGTGGGCCATATCGTTACCCTCAGTCTAGGAGAAGTGGGCCATATCGTTACCCTCAGTCTAGGAGAAGTGGGCCATATCGTTACCCTCAGTCTAGGAGAAGTGGGCCATATCGTTACCCTCAGTCTAGGAGAAGTGGGCCATATCGTTACCCTCAGTCTAGGAGAAGTGGGCCATATCGTTACCCTCAGTCTAGGAGAAGTGGGCCATATCGTTACCCTCAGTCTAGGAGAAGTGGGCCATATCGTTACCCTCAGTCTAGGAGAAGTGGGCCATATCGTTACCCTCAGTCTAGGAGAAGTGGGCCATATCGTTACCCTCAGTCTAGGAGAAGTGGGCCATATCGTTACCCTCAGTCTAGGAGAAGTGGGCCATATCGTTACCCTCAGTCTAGGAGAAGTGGGCCATATCGTTACCCTCAGTCTAGGAGAAGTGGGCCATATCGTTACCCTCAGTCTAGGAGAAGTGGGCCATATCGTTACCCTCAGTCTAGGAGAAGTGGGCCATATCGTTACCCTCAGTCTAGGAGAAGTGGGCCATATCGTTACCCTCAGTCTAGGAGAAGTGGGCCATATCGTTACCCTCAGTCTAGGAGAAGTGGGCCATATCGTTACCCTCAGTCTAGGAGAAGTGGGCCATATCGTTACCCTCAGTCTAGGAGAAGTGGGCCATATCGTTACCCTCAGTCTAGGAGAAGTGGGCCATATCGTTACCCTCAGTCTAGGAGAAGTGGGCCATATCGTTACCCTCAGTCTAGGAGAAGTGGGCCATATCGTTACCCTCAGTCTAGGAGAAGTGGGCCATATCGTTACCCTCAGTCTAGGAGAAGTGGGCCATATCGTTACCCTCAGTCTAGGAGAAGTGGGCCATATCGTTACCCTCAGTCTAGGAGAAGTGGGCCATATCGTTACCCTCAGTCTAGGAGAAGTGGGCCATATCGTTACCCTCAGTCTAGGAGAAGTGGGCCATATCGTTACCCTCAGTCTAGGAGAAGTGGGCCATATCGTTACCCTCAGTCTAGGAGAAGTGGGCCATATCGTTACCCTCAGTCTAGGAGAAGTGGGCCATATCGTTACCCTCAGTCTAGGAGAAGTGGGCCATATCGTTACCCTCAGTCTAGGAGAAGTGGGCCATATCGTTACCCTCAGTCTAGGAGAAGTGGGCCATATCGTTACCCTCAGTCTAGGAGAAGTGGGCCATATCGTTACCCTCAGTCTAGGAGAAGTGGGCCATATCGTTACCCTCAGTCTAGGAGAAGTGGGCCATATCGTTACCCTCAGTCTAGGAGAAGTGGGCCATATCGTTACCCTCAGTCTAGGAGAAGTGGGCCATATCGTTACCCTCAGTCTAGGAGAAGTGGGCCATATCGTTACCCTCAGTCTAGGAGAAGTGGGCCATATCGTTACCCTCAGTCTAGGAGAAGTGGGCCATATCGTTACCCTCAGTCTAGGAGAAGTGGGCCATATCGTTACCCTCAGTCTAGGAGAAGTGGGCCATATCGTTACCCTCAGTCTAGGAGAAGTGGGCCATATCGTTACCCTCAGTCTAGGAGAAGTGGGCCATATCGTTACCCTCAGTCTAGGAGAAGTGGGCCATATCGTTACCCTCAGTCTAGGAGAAGTGGGCCATATCGTTACCCTCAGTCTAGGAGAAGTGGGCCATATCGTTACCCTCAGTCTAGGAGAAGTGGGCCATATCGTTACCCTCAGTCTAGGAGAAGTGGGCCATATCGTTACCCTCAGTCTAGGAGAAGTGGGCCATATCGTTACCCTCAGTCTAGGAGAAGTGGGCCATATCGTTACCCTCAGTCTAGGAGAAGTGGGCCATATCGTTACCCTCAGTCTAGGAGAAGTGGGCCATATCGTTACCCTCAGTCTAGGAGAAGTGGGCCATATCGTTACCCTCAGTCTAGGAGAAGTGGGCCATATCGTTACCCTCAGTCTAGGAGAAGTGGGCCATATCGTTACCCTCAGTCTAGGAGAAGTGGGCCATATCGTTACCCTCAGTCTAGGAGAAGTGGGCCATATCGTTACCCTCAGTCTAGGAGAAGTGGGCCATATCGTTACCCTCAGTCTAGGAGAAGTGGGCCATATCGTTACCCTCAGTCTAGGAGAAGTGGGCCATATCGTTACCCTCAGTCTAGGAGAAGTGGGCCATATCGTTACCCTCAGTCTAGGAGAAGTGGGCCATATCGTTACCCTCAGTCTAGGAGAAGTGGGCCATATCGTTACCCTCAGTCTAGGAGAAGTGGGCCATATCGTTACCCTCAGTCTAGGAGAAGTGGGCCATATCGTTACCCTCAGTCTAGGAGAAGTGGGCCATATCGTTACCCTCAGTCTAGGAGAAGTGGGCCATATCGTTACCCTCAGTCTAGGAGAAGTGGGCCATATCGTTACCCTCAGTCTAGGAGAAGTGGGCCATATCGTTACCCTCAGTCTAGGAGAAGTGGGCCATATCGTTACCCTCAGTCTAGGAGAAGTGGGCCATATCGTTACCCTCAGTCTAGGAGAAGTGGGCCATATCGTTACCCTCAGTCTAGGAGAAGTGGGCCATATCGTTACCCTCAGTCTAGGAGAAGTGGGCCATATCGTTACCCTCAGTCTAGGAGAAGTGGGCCATATCGTTACCCTCAGTCTAGGAGAAGTGGGCCATATCGTTACCCTCAGTCTAGGAGAAGTGGGCCATATCGTTACCCTCAGTCTAGGAGAAGTGGGCCATATCGTTACCCTCAGTCTAGGAGAAGTGGGCCATATCGTTACCCTCAGTCTAGGAGAAGTGGGCTGGAGGGGTTTGCTAGTACAGTATTGTGATAATATGAAACAAGAGAGCTTAGGACTCAGTGCTGTCGCTCTGCTTGCCTGCACGAGTTTTTTTGGAGCCGTTGCGAAGAAGACTTGTCAGTGAGGTGTGGTGATGCCTGTTACTGTCTACACGCCTTGTAGAGTGCTTTCAGACTCCTCCTTTTTCGTGTGTGCCTTACAGGTAAATACATCCTGAGCCGGGCCAGGTCTCAGGGCATCGTACGTCTTGTCGATAACAAGATCATGACATTCCAGGTTGACTGGTCGCCTGCAGCCAACCGCAGTTCCGGGCCCGATAGCGGCAATGGCTTCGCCGTGGTGCAAACTCACTGTCGCCTGCATCGCGTGCGCGCATCACCATACGTATATCCGTTGCTCGGTCCTCCACCAGACCCGCCTTCAACACTCAGTTACTCGAAAGCAGATGTTATGACGTCACGCAACACTGGTATCGTTGTTAACCTCAGCTCAAGCGGAAACATCAGCGTGCAGTTTGACTATTTCGCCGCTCTGTATTCCCTTGTGGAGGCCAATGCTCAAGTGAAGGCCATGGTCTACCCGCGTTCTGGTACGTGTAGCACCTCCATGCAGTGTTGTGTGTGTGTCCACATGTGTGTGTGTGTGTGTGTGTGTGTGTGTGTGTGTGTGTGTGTGTGTGTATGTGTGTGTGTGTGTATGTGTGTATGTGTGTGTGTCTGTGTGTCTGTCTGTTTCCACATGTGTGTGTGTGTGTGTGTGCGCATGTGTGTGTGTGTGTGTGTCCACGTGTGTGTGTGTGTCCACGTGTGTGTGTACATGTAAGTGTCTGTGTAAATTTCCGAACTGTTTCTTTATAGTTGATAAATATGGTGGTAAAGACACACCTGGCAATATGGCGGTAAACACACGCCTGCCCACACACGCTCTCTAGGCTGCAAAGTTCTGGCACAGAGCTCTCCTTCTCACCACCACCACCATCAGTTCGCGCCTGGCGCCTGGTCGATGCGTGGCTGGCGGTATCCGGCATAGCAGGCTGGTACATCAAGTAGCGCATGGCACATAGATGATGACACAGCAACGGCATAGCTCGATTGCGACGTACGTTTCGTCCCCGCTGGACTCATCAGGCAATAAGTACAGCTGCAGTGATGTCTTCAATTTCATTCTCTCGAGTCAAGCTCCGTATGAAGACATCCAAGAAGAAGATTGCCTGATGAGTCCAGCGGGGACGAAACGTACGTCGCAATCGAGCTATGCCGTTGCTGTGTCATCATCTATGTGCCATGCGCTACTTGATGTACCAGCCTGCTATGCCGGATACCGCCAGCCACGCATCGACCAGGCGCCAGGCGCGAACTGATGGTGGTGGTGGTGAGAAGGAGAGCTCTGTGCCAGAACTTTGCAGCCTAGAGAGCGTGTGTGGGTAGGCGTGTGTTTACCGCCATATTGCCAGGTGTGTCTTTAGACTCTTTACCACCATATTTATCAACCATAAGTACAGCTGCAGTGATGTCTTCAATTTCATTCTCCCGAGTCAAGCTCCGTATGAAGACATCCAAGAAGAAGATTGCCTGATGAGTCCAGCGGGGACGAAACGTACGTCGCAATCGAGCTATGCCGTTGCTGTGTCATCATCTATGTGCCATGCGCTACTTGATGTACCAGCCTGCTATGCCGGATACCGCCAGCCACGCATCGACCAGGCGCCAGGCGCGAACTGATGGTGGTGGTGGTGAGAAGGAGAGCTCTGTGCCAGAACTTTGCAGCCTAGAGAGCGTGTGTGGGCAGGCGTGTGTTTACCGCCATATTGCCAGGTGTGTCTTTACCACCATATTTATCAACCATAAGTACAGCTGCAGTGATGTCTTCAATTTCATTCTGTTTCTTTATAAGCACTTGAAATCAAAGAGAATTGTTTGCTGGATATGCCGACCAAGGTACCGCCAACGCATTCGGTACAGTGGCCGTAAGTGGTGACATGTGATGAAGTTTCAGTCGCTGATGCTGCCAGGCGGTTTAATCGCACACCTGTCTGGGCCCTATGAGGGCCGTTGCCAGGATGTCACCATGCTATATGCCTGTGAACTGTTGCATCATATCTGCACACACATTCCTCATCATGGAGTATGATTGTCGGCAAGAAGTGTTTGGTACGTTCATAGCACACACAGAGTGTGGTGTGTGTGCCCTGGCTGTCGCTATTGTGTGGTGTGTGTGTGCCCTGCCTGTCGCTATTGAGGACTTCGGCTACGTGTTCCTATCCTGAAGGGGAACAGCGGAGAGGAAACAGAGTCCTTTATCAATCAAAAATAGGAGATATCTTTTCCAGAAAGGCAAATCGTACCTTGACACATGCAAAGGAGATGATTCCAAGCAGAGGAAAGAACCTTGGTGAGAGTCAGCACAACTGAAAACGACTCAAAAGGAAGCGTGCACCACATGGGCATTTCATTTTTCCCCGCGAAAATGAGCAAGCATGCGCGCTGAAGGGACAGCATGTGAAAATATTGTGCGGAAAAAGTTGGAATCGTACCGTTTCATTCTGCCGGTGAACAGAGCCTTCTAGCGTCGAAAAGATACCAGACCGACAGTAGTTTGTGTGCTGGGTATGAGTACCGTTGGATTTAGCGTAAACGTCACGTACTCCTGATGGTAGGGTGACGACATAGGTAAACCGTTGTCTACAAAAGTCAATGGAGTGATTTGGTTTGGCAGAAAAATAAAAAAACAAGTGTCTTGTGCAGTGTGTTCTGCAGTGTGTGCTCTGTCGTGTGTGTTCTGAAGTGTGTGTTCTGCAGTGTGTGTTCTGCGGTGTGTGTTCTGAAGTGTGTGTTCTGCGGTGTGTGTTCTGCGGTGTGTGTTCTGCAATGTGTGTTCTGCAGTGTGTGTTCTGCAGTGTGTGTTCTGCAGTGTGCGTTCTGCGGTGTGCGTTCTGCTGTGTGCGTTCTGCGGTGTGTGTTCTGCGGCGTGTGTTCTGCGGCGTGTGTTCTGCGGCGTGTGTTCTGCGGTGTGTGTTCTGCAGTGTGTGTTCTGCAGGGTGTGTTCTGCAGGGTGTGTTGTGCAGAGTGTCCAGTCTATCGGTTCATAACATACTGCTTTTTGTGATCTGTTCTGCTGTTCCCTGTTGCATGCAGCCCCACTACCCGGTGGTTGTCGAGAAGACGGCGCCAGTGCTTTGCTCACGGTGGTGTTCAACGGTACAATGGTGACGGTGTCCTTCACTGGTGCTGCCGTCTTTCTTGAAGGTGAGCTGAAAGCTAAAAGGCGATCGAATGTGACAGCTCAAGCAGGCCATACAGGATTGTGTATACTCACTGTACTCACTGTACCCGTCCATTTACATTTTAAAACCTGTAACTAAAGACCACCGTGACTAAAGACCACCGTGACTAAAGACCACCGTGACTAAAGACCACCGTGACTAAAGACCACCGTGACTAAAGACCACCGTGACTAAAGACCACCGTGACTAAAGACCACCGTGACTAAAGACCACCGTGACTAAAGACCACCGTGACTAAAGACCACCGTGACTAAAGACCACCGTGACTAAAGACCACCGTGACTAAAGACCACCGTGACTAAAGACCACCGTGACTAAAGACCACCGTGACTAAAGACCACCGTGACTAAAGACCACCGTGACTAAAGACCACCGTGACTAAAGACCACCGTGACTAAAGACCACCGTGACTAAAGACCACCGTGACTAAAGACCACCGTGACTAAAGACCACCGTGACTAAAGACCACCGTGACTAAAGACCACCGTGACTAAAGACCACCGTGACTAAAGACCACCGTGACTAAAGACCACCGTGACTAAAGACCACCGTGA
>NC_088650.1:23370309-23375309 GCF_964019385.1 Sycon ciliatum
CACACACTCACTCTCTCTCTCTCACACACACACACACACACATGCATGCATGTTCGCATAGCAACGATAAACCAAGGACTCAAGTGGTTCTCGTCATAGCAATGATTACAGATGCATAGCGGCAGCAGCAGCAGCAGCAGCGTACAGTGCGTATAGTGCAGTGTGTACAGTACAATGCAGTGCGTACAGTACAGTGCAGTGTCCGGTGCCTTTTGGACACTGGCTACTATTTGTAGCAGAATGGTTTTACTTGTTTCTTGTCATCTTCTGCGCAGTGCTGCTTTGCTTTCATGTTGCTTGTTCGCCTGGTTCTGTTGCTTTCATGCTGCTTGTTCGCCTGGTTCTGTTCTGTTGCTGCACGCAGGCACACAGCCAGCGTGACCGACTCTGCTCATCCCTGACCATGACACCGACACTGGATACGGCGTACACTGCAAGGGATGCTTCTCTCCTCAAATTGCTCAATGTTAAGTGGGGCAACGAACAAGCACTACTCTACATCAGTAGAAGATACAGTAGCGTGGGTCAGGGGAGTCCAAGACCGATTGGAGAGGACGTAAATACCAATGTCATGGTCATTGCTAATCCCTACACAGAGAATGGTTAGCTGCACTAGCAACTTACGATACTAGTAGTGGCGTTCATGTTTGCTTTTGTCGTGTGAATGTGTGTGAGTGTGTGTGTGTGTGTGTGTGTGTGTGTGTGTGTGTGTGTGTGTGTGTGTGTGTGTGTGTGCACGTGCATGTGCATGTGTTTGTGTGTGTGTGTGCGTACGTGCGTGTTTGTGCACGTGCATGTATCTGTGTGTTTTTGTATGTGTGTATGTGTGTGTGTATGTGCGTGTATGTGCGTGTATTCCTTTTGAGTCTCTCTCCCCTCTCCCGGGGAGACCCACGTGACCAGTTTTGGCAGTGAGCAACAAGTACAAGTCTGTGTGTGTGTGGGGGGGGGGGGTGTGTGTGGGTGTGTGGGTGTGAGTTTTTGTGAAATAAAAGGATATACTAGTAATTACAGTAGGGGACTGGGAATGTTGCTTGCCAGCATTGAGAAGTTTAGCTACCAGTCAGGCCAGTCGTGGGAGGCCCACAGGCATATCTGTATATCCCAGCCTAAGCCGTAATATTTTACTGTGGCTTGGAAGTTTGGAGGAGACTTGCACTTTTTGAAGTTTAGAAAAAAACTTTGGAACTTGCTTGATGTAGCGAACCAATAGCTTGCGTTGGCTGTGTTCACTAGCAGGCCCTGGGCCAGCAGGTATCACAGGGGCTCCTGGTGGTTTGCGCTCATGGTGAAATTCTAGGATTACATCATTGTAGTGTGATGCAGTGTGTACAAGCAGGATTCAAGCAGGTCTCTTTCTGCACAACTACTGCTCAGTTGTACGCACTGCGCCACTACACTTCCTGCCGCGTATCTGCACCGAATATGACGCAATCCCGGAATTTCGCTGTGACCGAAACCCATGTAGAAACAAGCTGTACACTCTGGGTTTGTTGTTGTTGTTACTTTATTTTACTTCACCAGAATTACAGGCAGTAGAATGCCTTCTCACTAGACCAGGTCTAGTTCCTACAAATGATGAAGAATGTGAATGAACATGCTAAAGCTAATGAAAAACAAGAAATAGAAAAAAGATGAGAAAAACTTGTGTTTTATATTTTATGACGGTATTTGTATGTGAGTGACAGTGATTACATGACAAGAGAAAGAAAAGAAAAAGAAAGAAAGAAAAGAGTAAGGAATAAACGAAGCAGATGTATGAAATAGAAGTAGAGAAGTTGAGTTTCATGTACTCTTGGTACAAGTAGAGGTACCAGACATACACCTGCACCTGCAATGTCCTACAGTCTACAACTTGTTACTACCTCGTCACTCTGGAATGATGTCATGTTTGGAGTTCTGTGCGACACGAACCATTGCACATGTGCTCCTTCTTTATGGGCTCTTGCCTTGTTCTGACGTACATGTATGCAAAGAAGAGGTTGGTGCCACTTCGGCCATGCATGTACATGTATGCACTTATCCTGGATTGTAACAAGCCCAGGTTGTTTTCGCTTTTGTTGTTGTTGGTGTTGCTGCTGCTGGTGGTGGTGCTGCTACCGCTGCTGCTGCTGGTGGTGCTTTCTGCTTGTTGTTCTGCTGGCAGTTCCGATTCCCGGTGGGTGTTGCCTGACCTGTTCGCTGGACATTGATCCTAACTTGAACATCACGTACAGCCGCTACTCCACTAGCATTGTGTTTCACCCTGCCAACATAGGCTACTACATGTCACCAACTACGCCGTGCTACGAGCGCTTGACCCCTCTTGATAGTCGTCTGCGCTACTACCTGTACCGCTACGAGCTGGCCTTTATCGACTTCAGCGAATCGGCAATGTTCGATGGCTTGATTAAGATGAGCACGCCAAGTTCTGTGGAGCGGCATGGAACCAAGGTAGGCTGCTGCTGCGAAGGCACTGCCCTTGCATGGCTGCTATGTAGCTGTTTGGTAGGGGGCCCTCCGCAGTCCGCACATATTGATATTTTGTGGAAACAAAACTTTGTAGGGGGGGGGGGGGGGGGGGAAGGCTAGAAGAGGACTTGCAAACTCCCCAGCACATGCGCTCTCCGTCTGACTTTGTGGAGCACACCAGTAACACAGCTCCCAGTTATACACTCTAGTACTTCCAGCAGATGCTGATTCAGTCGTATAGCCGTTTCTGTTATCAGGAAACTGAGTTGCGGAGTGCTGCATGGCAAGAGATTCTGAGTAGTACTGGAGGCTGGCCGGAGAGCACACAGGGCGGGCAGTTTGTAAGTCCTAGTGTCCTAATGCTGAACTCACTACCCATACAGGTCCTAGTCAAAGTGTATGCTGAACAGACCCGTACAGGTCCGAGTGTACATGTAATGTATGCTGAACAGACCACCCATACAGGTCCTAGTGTACATGTATGCTGAACAGACCACCCATACAGGTCCTAGTGTACATGTACCGTATTATCTCTAATATAAGCACAGTCTCCAATAATAGCACGTCTCCAATAATAGAACACCTTGGGGCGGCATTCAAAAAATAAAGTGCTCAGTCTCCATTATAAGCACACTGTCTAAATTCATTATCTGTACCGGCGAAAAAACCCTGAAATGTGTGTGTCATACATGAATTTGGCATTGCAACATGCCTCTGAAATGAGGTTGAAATAATAATGGAACAGTCTCCAATAAAGGAACGTCTCCATTAATAGCACGGGGCGGAGGTACATTGAAAAAATAAAGGACCGTGCTTATATTAGAGATAATACGGTATGCTGAACAGACCTGTGTACCCTCAGTTCTTTCCCTGTCCACCCTAAGTTGTTTCCCTGTGTACCCTCAATTCTTTCCCTATCTACCCTTAGTTCCACAAACTTCACTGATGACCGGGACAGAAAATTCAGATTTTTGAATGTACACGTGCAACGCTCGCTGTGTTTTTTTTGCTGTTAGAACACTCCGACTTTAATGCTTTGAGCTGGTTTAGAAATTCTTTGTCGTTCAATGGACTTCATTGCGATAGGTTCGGTCACAAGGTCCGCACTCCGCTGATGAGATCTAAGAAGATCGAAACGGCTAGCTGTCCGGAGATTGAGTAATATAACATGTTACACGTACTGTCAAGTGAGAAACTTTCACGAGACATTAAATTTCGCTATTTTCGCGACCATCACCCATCCGCGAATATAAATCGCCGCAAACTGCTCCGTACATTGATTGTGGACAGTAACAGATCCAACTGAAGAGATAAAATCGCCGAAGATTCTCATCGTGAACCAGCCCAATTCATGAAAACGCAAACTTTGGGCGCCGCGAAAGTTTATCGCTTCACAGTACATGCATATGTTGTTTTCTACTCAATCTCAATCCATTGTTTTCTATATGATTGTTTTCCTCGTGGCATCGTATATTTCCCTCCATGATCACGGAATAAGAACAAAACGGCTGAGTTTGAACATTTTAGAACGATGATAGGCTGCGTCTCAAGTCCCTGCGTTCTTCCGATGTAATCATGTTGGTGTTTTGTGCTGCTTTTTCAAAATCTCTCTTCCTCGTCATCAGGTTGCTCTCTTCCCGACAACATATGTTGACCTGCGCCGCGTTACCTTGCCAACTAGCCGTGGTACTGGCACAGTGTACAGCATCATTGTTGTTGATCACGTGTATGGCACTCGGGCTGTTTACCCACCATCTGTGTCGTATGGCTGTGAGATCGGCGGACGTGTGCTGGGCTGTGACTCCATAGGTGAGTGATTTCTCTGTCTGTGTGTTTGTGTGTGTGTGTGTGTGTGTGTGTGTGTGTGTGTGTGTGTGTGTGTGTGTGTGTGTGTGTGTGTGTGTGTGTGTGTGTGTGTGTGTGTGCCTCTCTCTCTGTCTCTGTCTGCCTGTCTCTGTCTGTGTGTTTGTGTGTGTGTGTGTCTCTCTCTCTGTGTCTCTTTCTCTCTCTCTGTCTCTCTCTGTCTCTCTCTCTCTCTCTCTCTCTCTCTCTCTCTCTCTCTCTCTCTCTCTCTCTCTCTCTCTCTCTCTCTCTCTCTCTCTCTCTCTCTCTCTCTCTCTCTCGCTCTCTCTCTCTTGCGCTCGCGCGCTCGCGTTGAATTGCCTGCAGACTGTTTTCAATACTCTTGGTCATATGTATATGTGGCACAGCGTGATGGTGCAGTGCTATACAGTTTGGACTGTGTTGTGTATTGGCTTATCATGGGTTAGGAGTCGAGTTTCACTTTTTATGCTTAGGTTGTTACTTATTAGTAAATTTGAGCCTGGTTGCCTTATTTTCCGTGTGTGTATGTGCATGTGTGTTTATATTGGTGGATGTGTTTGTGTTTGTGGGTGTGGATGTGTGGATGTGTGTGTGTGTGTGTGTGTGTGTGTGTGTGTGTGTGTATGTATGTGTGCGTGCGTGTATGCATGTGTGTGCATGTGTGTGTATGCGTGTGGCATGGTACGTAGGTTCTGTGTTTGGCAAGGTTGTATTGACTCTATTCG
>NC_088650.1:23380309-23460309 GCF_964019385.1 Sycon ciliatum
CCTAGTCCGATGTACTCCGTGTGGTGTCGAGCAGGTGTGCATTGGGTGTTGATTCACATGGCTTCGCCAGTTGTGTGGATTAGACAGTTATCTGGCGCTAGCCTTGACCTGTCTCATTCAGATCTTGTCTGCTATCGTTGCTACAGTATAAGAGAAAATCTGTGGGTGCACATCCAGTGCGTTTTTGGGGTGTCGGCCATTGGGCGGTTCAATAGCCAAGTGAGTCCTCTTTCTGAGATTCCTTTCGAATCTCTCTCCCCTCTCCCATGGAGACCCACGTGATCAATTTTGGCAGTGAGCAAGTACAAGTTTGTGAGTGTGTGTACGTGCGTGCATGCGTACGTGTGTGCATGTGTGTGTGTGTGTGTGTGTGTGTGTGTGTGTGTGTGTGTGTGTGTGCCAGCTAGTTCGGTTGGTGGCTACACTTATGTCGGATAGTGTTGGGTCTGTTGCCAACGGGCTCAGCTGCTTTTAAAACGAGAGAGCTTGGAAGCTCAGGGCCCTACGCTATGCTTTTTTGCCTTGATGACCTAGACAAAAAAAAAGCATAGGGATGTTATAAATTCTTTAAAAAATCCTCTTTTTTTAAGACATAACCTGGGATTCGAACCCGCACTATCGCGCGCCCTGCATGCATCCCCCGATACACTTCGCATACAAACTAATTCTTCCAAGTTGTTTCGAATTGTGATCTTGCATTTGAAAGCCCTATTTGAATATGCATTGTGGCCAGCCGTCTTTGATGGCACGGTACGGTAGGGGATAGGTACGGGACATGTACGATCGAGGGTAACACGACACCGTCTCGCGTGCCGTACCGTACCATCAAACACAGCTGGCCACATACAGCTGCCCGCAATATTCAAATAGGGCTTTCAAACGCAAGATAATAACGTGAAGCAACTTGGAAGAATGGGTATGAATGCGAAGTGTATGGGGGAATGCATGTAGGGCGATAGTGCGGGTTCGAATCCCAGGATATGCCTGAAAAAAAATAGGAGAATTCAAAAATTTATAACATCCTATGCTTTTTTGTCGTCAGATACGGATAGCGCCAGGCGTGACACAAACAAACACACAAACAAATACCAAACGAGAGAGCTTGGAAGCTCAGGGCCCTACGCTATGCTTTTTTGCCTTGATGACCTAGACAAAAAAAAGCATAGGGATGTTTTCTTTAAAAAAATCCTTTTTTTTAAACCTGGGATTCGAACCCGCACTATCGCGCGCCCTGCATGCAGCCCCCGATACACTTCGCATACATACTAATTCTTCCAAGTTGTTTCACATTGTGATCTTGCATTTGAAAGCCCTATTTGAATATGCATTGTGGCCAGCCATCTTTGATGGCACGGTACGGTAGGGAATAGGTACGGGACAGGTACGATCGAGGGTAATACGACACCGTCTAGCTGCCCGCAATATTCAAATAGGGCTTTCAAACGCAAGATAATAACGTGAAGCAACTTGGAAGAATGGGTATGAATGCGAAGTGTATGGGGGAATGCATGTAGGGCGATAGTGCGGGTTCGAATCCCAGGATATGCCTGAAAAAAAAGGAGAATTGAAAAATTTATAACATCCTATGCTTTTTTGCCGTCAGATACGGATAGCGCCAGGCGTGACACAAACAAACAAACAAACAAACAAACACACAAACAAACAAATACCAAATTAAAGCTGTGTGGACCCTGGCTAGCGCCAGACGTTACTGAAGTAACGTCTTCTGCATAGCTACGGGAATTAAAGCTGTGTGGACCCTGGCTAGCGCCAGACGTTACTGAAGTAACGTCTTCTGCATAGCTACGGGAATAAGAAGGTGTAATGTTGTACCTACCACCTTTGTTGGTTTCAGGGTTCATGTACTTTCTATTTGAAGTATACATACCTGTCAACCATGGACTACTTCTGGCTAGATTAACTCTTGTGTAATCATGGTGCTAGTGAAGCTAAGTGGGATCATTTTCCAGTCCACCCAGAGTTTTGGGGATTTCAGGGGGGTGTCGGCCGTTGGGCGGTTCAATAGCCAATTGAGTCATCTTTCCAAGATTCCTTTTGAGTCTCTCTCCCTTCTCCCGGGGAGACCCACGTGACCAGTTTTGGCAGTGAGCAACAAGTACAAGTACACGTGTGTGTGTGGTGTGTGCGTGTGTGCGCATGTGTGCATATGTGTGTGTGCGCGTGTGCGTGTGTGTGTGCGCGTGTGCGTGTGTCATGTATGTTGCACACCTATGTCGATCCCAATCAGTGACATAACCGTGGCAGTTTGGCCTCTCACTGTTTCACAATGACGTTGACACGTGTTTGGTTGCAAATGTACAGCACTTCTAGTCCAGCACTTCTACAGTCCATTCTTTGGAAACTGGCACTCTAACTTTTTGGTGTCTCTCTCACATAGATGTAGATACTAGGATCGTGAAAACAACAGTACATCCTGCATTGGGTGACCCGTGCAATTACTCCTTGCCACATTTGAGGCCAAAAAAGTCCAAGAACAGGGAAATAGAAATTCAGTCAGGTTTTACAAAATTAGGTTTCTAATGAATGGACTGTAAGTCCAGCAGTGTGCTGTAAGCATGAGTGTAACATCATCGCTGTACAGTAGCCCCAAGAGTATACAACCCCCCCCCCCCCCTCCCCCAAGAGTATACACTCCCCCTCCCCCAAGAGTATAGAACCCCCCCCCCCCCTCCCCCAAGAGTATACAACTCCCCCCCCCCCCCCCCCAAGAGTGTGCAACTCTGCATATGGGGTCTTAGACGGCGAAAACTCACATCACGTGTCTCAGATACGTTCGTACTACGTACCAACGAAGGATAGCGTGCGCGCAGTCCGAATATCTGCCATGATCATGCTGGGGATTTGCATACCCGCAGTGAGTTTCTGTCAGAGAGTGCTTTTTTTATTACTTCGCTGCTCACTAAAAACGGGCAGGAAACGTACAACTGCGACACTGCACCACGTGATGTGAGTTTTCGCCGTCGGCGTACCCCATAGAAATGGTATCAGGAGTTGCACACTCTTGGGGGGGGGGCTATACTCTTGGTAACACTTTACTGAACCTTGCGGCAGGGTTGGGTAAAGTGCTATAGGGATGGTTGGCACATAACGGGTGAAAGCTTGATGACAACATTGCTACATGGGTGCTGTTGGGTGACAGTAGGTGTATGCTGTGGCGACATCATTGTTGAATGGGTGGCAATTGATTACAAGCTGTGTTGATATCACTCTCGAGCATTGCGGCCATAATGCTATGGCACCGTGTTGTACACTTGTGTGTCAGCTTTGGTGTTGTTTGGTTCTGTTGTATATTCCTCTCTCACTCTTTCTCTCTCTCTTTTCTTTCTCTCTCTTTCTTTCTTCCCTCTCTTTCTCTCTCCTCTCTCTCTCTCTCTCTCTCTCTCTCTCTCTCTCTCTCTCTCTCTCTCTCTCTCTCTCTCTCTCTCTCTCTCTCTCTCTCTCTCTCTCTCTCTTTCTCTCTCTCTCTTTCTCTTTCTCTCTCTGTCTCTGTGTCTCTGTCTCTCTGTCTCGCTCTCTCTTTCTCTCTTCTCTCTCTCTCTCTCTCTCTCTCTCTCTCTCTCTCTCTCTCTCTCTCTCTCTCTCTCTCTCTCTCTCTCTCTCTCTCCCTCTCTCTCCTCACAGATATAGGGCTGTCCGTGCTTTGGGCACTTTTGACTATAGTGGGAGCCGTGTTTCAACACAGATGGCTGAAGAGACATGGCCTGCTTAGCATGGTGGCACTGTTCCGATTGGCAGCCGGCCAAGAGGTGAAAAGGGATGATGAGGAAGAGAGGAGAGAGGAAGATGATTCAGATGGTGCGGACCCAACAGATACCGTCCGCAGCTCACCACCGTCTTCCACGTTGCTATGCCAACATGCCAGCACTAGCAGTGTTGCCAGCGAAGAAGTGGACGAGAATACACCGCTTTTCTCCAGGCGGACAAGAAGGAGTCGACTTTCGGCTGCCCTGCGTGGCGTGCTTTCGTGGTTTAGTCGTGCACGACAGACGAAGCCTGACCAGCCACTGCTTGCTCCGGGTGAAGCCTGACCAGCCACTGCTTGCTCCGGGTGAAGGCGAAAGTCCAATGGTGCGTGAACCGTAACCAGGCTTCTGGGCTGTCTGAGGAATGTTCAGTGCACCCTGCTAGTGTGCTCCCAGGACTTACGTGAGCCTGACCCAACGTGACAGCTACTCATTTTCAAGCATATTATTTTACTCACGGGCAGACAGAGGTGCGATGTTTATCAGCGCATGGGCACACGTGCGTACCCGCACACCCAACCACGTGCAAACTTACCACGTCAGCGTGCACCCCCCCCCCCCCCACACACACACATGGCTGGCCTAGACTATTTGTGTCATCGCTGTTAGTAGGAGAAGTTTTCTTCATTCTCTTCTTTACTATACTGATTTTTTCTTGAGTATGTTTGCATCAATGCATGCGGTGCTCATGTACTTTCTCGTTTTATTGTCAAAGACAATACTGGTAGATGGCGACCCGCTGTGGCTGGCCACCATCATAATCAGTGCCACCACCACCGCCAGCCACCATCACCATCACAACCTATTCACGCTTCTTGCCTCCTTCCTTTCTTGGAGCCGGGTTGTTGGCACTGTGTTTATTTTTACTTGGAGCCCCGAGCTTCTCACTCGTTCTACGCTTGAACAAAGTTTGGGGTTATTTTCCCCCAGATTAGCCACACCTCTTTTCACATTATCGTCGGAAACTATTAAAAAAATTGACACCTCTTTTCACGATATTGTGTAGTATTATGAAAAAAATTGCTGCGGAGCACAATTATGCACCCACAATGCCATATTCTTATGCTGAGTGATGTACTAGCACTTGCAGATATTTTACATTAGATTGTGAGCCTCACACCTCAGACTTATTATCAGGGAGTAGTACAATACCGGTATTGTACTACTCCCTGCTTCTGATGATGATTTCACCATGCTCATACATGTACATGATCAGATTTTTTGTGCTCAGAAAGCCACCTTCAGAGAGAAAGTACTCCGCTGTTGCAATGTTTTTGTCTGAAAACTGTGAAAGGCATTCAGACCTGGTAGATCTGAACACTTTCACAAAGAGGTTGGACGCACTCCACATACTAGTACCTAACTAACTTACGGGGAGTGGATGTGTGAACTCTGTTTTCGTTTTGAAACAAATTGCCATCACCAGATCACTGTATACATGTGCGGTGTGCACATCCCGCATTGCCGAACTGTCCGGTTTATCCAGACACTGTGCACTGTCTAACTGAAATCTCACGCTCTGCCCGAAGAATAACGTAAATCGCGCGAGAGTCGGATTGATATTTCCGCACACGTCGGAACATCACCACCCTCAAGAACCAAGGCATATGCATTGCACAAAATACAGTTCCTTGATTCTTTGATGAGATGATGGCTGTATAAAATCTAGGTTAATACTACACTGTACTTTCTTTGGTTTTTCGAATTTTTCTCAGTAGGGCTCTGAAACTTCTGGTGTGGACATAGGTGACAGCAGAGACATCTAAGGGTTCCAAAATACACACACATACACACGCCCACACACTATTGCACTTCTCCTGAGTACACATGCCTCGTAGTACCCACTTCACTTGACGAGTAGTTGGCATAGGATGGTTCTTTAATTATTTAAAAACTTTAAAAAAATGTTCTCAGGGGGCTCAAAAGCCAATAACAGCACAGGCTAAAACTACTGAAATACCCATAATGCATGGGAAGGTCCACGGCGAATTGATGTGTTTGATAGGTCAGGAAGTTTGAATTTTGTGCTCGATAGCGAGCTATGGTGGCTGGACGGTGGCACTGTGATTACTATGACAGTGGGAGTCCATCCAGCGGACAGTTTGGTGAGGAGTTAAGGAGCCATCGCTCAATGCACTCCTTGTGGAACTCATGGCCACAGGGCAGCCGGGCTAGCACACTGTCAGGCGTGTAAGAGTCCATGCACACCGAGCACTGCGCTGCTGCTGCTGCCGTTACAGTCATGCCGCCATCGCCGCTGTACTGGAATGTGGGCAGCTGCTGAACAACATCGCTGCTAGCCGTCTTCCTTGCCACACTGGCATCCAGCTGTAGCAGCAACTCATAGTCTTCCGGGCTGATGTCGCGATGCTGCAGCACTTCCAACGCCCGGATGAGCCGGGTCTCCAGATCGAGCTCCGCAGTGCGAGCGGCCGCCGCACGGAGTTCAAACTTGGCCGGCACCGGGTTTCCACGGTTACGCGGCGGAGCACGCTGCCGTGGTGTGTAGGAGTAGCGGTGACCGTGGTGACCAGCGCCATCGGTTGTATAGCCGGGCGTGGTGGCGACCACGGTGGGCCGCGGCAATGCGGCAGCCTTGCGTGCCTTACGCTGCAGGCAGTCACACTCAGTGCGGCACTTGCGCGTGCACCTCGCAGCTACATAGCGCGACTTGGCTGATGTGAACGGCGATGGAGATTGGCGCGTTTCACAGCGGTGTAGTTGGCTGCCCAACGCAAAGTCCATCGATTCACACTCGTGCTTTGCCAGGAACTTCTTGAGGGAGTGACGAGTCGTGGGCAGCCATCGACCTCTGTTGCAGACGGGTGCTTCGAGAGAGTTAAGGATAGCAGAGGATTCGACACAGATCTTAAAAGAGCTTTGTGCAAGGTGGCGGCTGGGCAGTTTGAGTCGAGAGATGAAGCTCCAGCGGATTCGACGAAGATGCCTTGTTGCACCGTGCCTAGCTCCGTCCATAGTGCTGGATGTCGGCAACTTACGGTGCCTGGAGCATTCCATGACACACTCCTCAAAGCCGAGGGCTTCACTGATGGCATAGGCATGATCGGTGTGAACCACGTCCCCGCACATCGTGTCTTCCACGTGATCAGCGCTGCGACCTTGTGACTCCGGCCATTGCGCATAGTCGTCCTCGTCTTCTAGCAGTTCCACGGCGAGTCCCAGCACCTTGAAGATGTCTTGCCCGACTAGACGCCGGTGCTTCTTGCGATGACGTGTGCTGGTCGTGCGTACAACAGTGGCTGCTGCTGCTGCTCCGTTAGTCTGAGTCCGTGTAGGTTGCTGCTGTGCCGAATGCTCTTGTTTAGCAGATTGACTCTTCAAGTTCTTCCTCTCCCTTACAGTATGGGACGCACCAAGAGGAGGGAAATCCACTTCGTAGGCACGCTGGCGAGCTTGATCGAGTCGGAGTATCTCTTGCTCACCTGTGGACTCTGACGCGACTGACACTTCACCAAGTGTCTGTGATGTTACACACAAATGTTCATATTGGATTTCCGGTGCGCGGCGGCCTTTCTCGCCGTCGGCATTGCTTGTGCGGTATTCGGAGGCCAATAGGCAATTTCCAGTGATTTCCAGAACCATGGCCTCAGGTAATCTGCTGGCTTGAGTTCTAGCAGCTGGGCACTCCACACCGAGAAATTCAATAAATATGTCACAGAGCCGAGTCGTTGTCTTTGGGCAGCTGCTATCTTACCCCACAGAGCAGTGGGGGAGAACTGAGCTTTCGGATCCATCTCGCTTGCTTTTTCTCTCGCTTTATCATCCGAAGTAAAGTAGAGAGATTACCATGATCAAACACACCTACTGTGACCTAGCTCCGGGGCCGGGCCCCCATGCTGGCCCAGCAAAGTAATTACGTCTTCGTTGTTGCTTGTTGCAGTTTGAGGTGCAATTTTAGTCAGTTACGTCACCTTACGTCATGCCTGCATACGCGTATACGGTACATGTACATACACGTCATTAATTTTTTGGTGCAGTCGTGCATGCCTCGCGTCTCACGTGACCATGGTGACTGTCAGTTAGGCCCAGACAGATCCTGCCGGCTTCGGCAAAATATCGAAGAATTGAAAGAGCGGAAATTGCCGGCAAAATCGGAACAAAATATCGAAATGTTGGGTAAAATCGATGCCTGATATACTTAGATTTCCTTGTTTTTTACCCGTTCAGCAGGATACACTGCCCAGGCCAGGACGAGATCATGTTACCGAAATACATGCATGTATCTCTGGGATTCACTGTGGATCGACTTGATTTTGGAAGAATTCAGGGACACGTGCGTTGAAACCGGTGCGATTTTTATGAAACGTTGTACGGGAAGTGGATATAATACACGTTTTCCCGGAGCAAAATGGAGCAAAATATCGAGTTTCTTGTGCCAGGCTCGGCAAAATATCGAAGATTTCGCAGCAACATTTTGCCGCAAAATATCGAGGCGACCTGAGCAGATCATAGATAGAGTACGCCAGGGAGTCGTCAAAATTTTAATACTGACGACTCCCTGGAGTACGCACTGTGCATGTAGTGAGCCATTCAAAAAATACGAAAATTTTGAAAAGTAAAAAGTTAAAAGGTCGTGCGGCTAGGCCGGCTAGTAATAACCAGGGAGTAGTACAAGTACTACTCCCTGCTTTCCACAACAGCAGGAGGTTACTTCCGACCACTGAAATACGAATGCCTTTTGACAGCCGTTTCGGTCACTGAGACCTGGCCTCATCATGCAGAGAAGATTCAGTTGTTGGATGACTGGAAAAGAAATACATGCAAGCATCAATTTTTTCATACCGAGAAATAAGAGATGGCGCGCTGGTGTGTGCGGCGTGCGCTCTGGGAAAACTCACAACAGTTACATGGAACACCCTACACAATGTCCATCACCAATGTAAGTGATCTCTTTGAAGTATAATTTGAAGTATAATGTCACTACTCAATCGAATGTTCGGCCAGGAGCCATCATCAGGATCGAGGGGAAACCTGTGAAGTGCACGGCCTACATAATACCGGTATATCATACAACACAAGGTGCCAGGGAAGGTGGGATGAACTACCCCATACGTGATAAAAGTACACCGTCACGGAATGATTCAGCTGTCACACACTCAGACACACACGCACGCATAAAGTTACATACACACACACACACACATAGTGACGCGTACGCGCACGCACCATGATGAGGCACACATGTGTGTGTGTGTGTTTGTGTGTGTATGTGTGTGTGTGTGTGTGTGTGTTTGTGACAAACACACACACACACAATCACGCAGAGTGACACGCTCACACGTACATTGTACAGGTGTAACAACAATACGCAAAACAACGTGCCTAGAAACGAGGTGTGAGGAGTGGTGGGACTGCATGTACAGTGTGACAAAAAGATGAGCCTGCTACTCAACTGTAAACAACACTGTGCCGAACAGTAATCAGATTATCAGTGTGTGGAGTGCGGAATAAGCACGTTCTGGCAACCGGACAGTACACTCCCGGACAGGACACTCCCGGACAGGACACTCCCGGACAGGACACTCCCGGACAGGACACTCCCGGACAGGACACTCCCGGACAGGACACTCCGACAGTGGCAACAGTAACAGTAACAGTGATCATCGTCCAAATGTCGCAATTGTCAATTGTCAGAAGCCTCCAACCACAATCATGGTGGCGTCTGGATTACTACGTGTGTGGATGGCCTTCCTCACCAGAGTCACCTGGCCACATAATGGAGCCACTCGAGGGGATGCCCAGTCCACCACCACGCCGGCATGGATTGGTGTGTCGAGCTGGTATATACCCCAGATCTGCAGCACATTACCCATCACAACTACTGAGCCAGTATCCTTCCTCCTCAGTCACGAAATAGCGACTCCACTCATTGCCCCATTCCCTCATCGTAACGTGGAATCAGCTCCCGCCTACCCTTCTGCAGTCTCCCCCAGCCTTCTCCCAGAGGTATGCGAACTTTCAAGAAAATGTCAAAGACCACTTGCGGCGCAGCAAGTGGGAGTGGGCCACAGCCAGGTTATGATTCTCTCCATACAGGTCAACACACCAGCCGAATAGACCGCTCTCCAGCCCCTTCTGCTGCGTCAGGCAACACCTACCAATACCATTTCCTTGCCTGGAGAGCCTTGTTTTCACCCTAGCCTGGGCTGTCACCAACTCCCTAGACCTAGAATAGCGCTAGATCCCTCTCTTGCCTTCACATCACGACGTGTTGCCTGTCACCATAGTCACGACTCGACTGTGTCCGGCGTAGAGCTAGATATAATAATATAATAGGAGCTGTTGCTGCGGGAGTAGATCTACGGGTCCTGACTCTCCGCCTCGCACTGGTAAGTACAGTGGTATGGCTGTCTGTGGTTTTTGGCACGATCAGCACACCGTATCTACCATCACCACGATTACCAGTTCGACACCGCTACTGCCGCTACATGCATCACGCGTAGCAGCAGATCAGGCCTGATCGCTGAAAGAAAGGAAGAACTCCAGAACGGCAGAAGTGTCAAAAATATCTCAGTGCCCATTACATTTCTGGAATCTAAAGTCAGTAACGACAAGTATATCACATGAGGCTTGTTCTTTACGATAATTATCGCCCACTACATCGAAGGGTGGTCGTGCAAACTAGGCCGGTGCAATGTCGTTTGGCTCGCTGCTTCTGTTCGTATTCCTCAGCCATGCAGTCTTGCAATGTACTGGTAAGCCGTCTCAGCGAGAGGCCGAGGCAGCAGCGCAAGTAAATGATGGCACTGTACGAGATGCTGGTGAAAGCGATGCAGGTCAGCAGGGAGAGCCGCTGTTCGTGTACCGGTACATGGATCCTAGCGCTCCCATAGACCAACGCATCGCTGACCTGCTGGCCAAGATGAACACCGAGGAAAAGATAGCGCAGCTGGTGGGCGCACAGGGTGCAAGGTCGGTGACACTAATGTAGTAATGATATTATAACGTATACTCTCAACTAGGATCAAAATCAACTACAGACAACTTCGCTTATAACGACACTCGGCGGGGCATCAGAAAAGTGTCCTTATTCGCGAATTGTCGTTATACCCGAAGTCTCATTATAATTATGTGTCACAGTCGGATGAGACTTTGCTCTGGGCATGGAAATTCTGTCGTTAATCGCGAATTGTCGTTAATCGCGAATTGTCGTTAATCGCGAATTGTCGTTATATCCGCAGTCGTTATCAGCGAAGTTGACTATACACAATCATGTACATGAATACAGATGTGCAAATCAAGAGGTTGCCTTTCGCCTGCGGAGAGCCGGGGCTCAGCACAATAATGTGCAGCACTATTACACACACTCCTTTGTCCTTTTGCGGGCACATAGATTATGAATGGGTAGTTGAAATACTCAATCTCCGGACAGCCGCTGTTTCGACCTTCTTAGGTCTCAATAGCGTAGCTTAGAGTGACCATGGTGACTGTGGCCGTGTGGGTTGAACCGATTGCAATGAAGTCAAGTGAACAGAAAAACATGTTTACACCGGCTCAAACCATGAACACTGCAACAGTCTGAGTGCTCTAACTGACTACGAGAAATGCAACGGGCTTCGTACAGTAAGGCAGATATGCATGTGAAGGCCATGAGCGCTGCCCCCTCCCTCCCCCCCCCCCCCCCCACCAAACTTGTTTTCATCAACAGAACACTGTTTTCCCTCCCCTCCCCAGCAAGCAGCAGATTGCTGCTGGACTTGGTATCGTTTGGGTCAATGAACATGAGTGATAACTGTGCAGAATTGACCTGTTAATGTTCTCTATCATGTGTGCTCTTCCAGCTTGGACGCGTACAAGAAGACTGGTTTTGGCTGGACCAAGTTCCCTGGTAGCCCTAAGGATCGCAATGACATTCAAAAGAAGTTCATGAGCAGGTCAGTGCTACTGGCATGGCAGAGCCAGTAAACCGGCTTCGCTACTCGATAAACATTGCTTTGGCTCAGTATTTGAATTTTTTGTTTTTATTTTGCTTCTATTTGTGTGTGTTTTGTATGCATTCAGAAGAGAGAGAGAGAGAGAGAGAGAGAGAGAGAGAGAGAGAGAGAGAGAGAGAGAGAGAGAGAGAGAGAGAGAGATAGAGAGAGAGAGAGAGAGAGAGAGAGAGAGAGAGAGAGAGAGAGAGAGAGAGAGAGAGAGAGAGCGAGAGAGGGAGGGAGGGAGGGAGAGGGGAGGGAGGGAGGGAGGGAGGGAGAGAGGGAGGGAGAGAGAGAGAGAGAGAGAGAGAGAGAGAGAGAGAGAGAGAGAGAGAGAGAGAGAGAGAGAGAGAGAGAGAGAGAGAGAGAGAGAGAGAGAGAGAGAGAGAGAGAGAGAGAGAAAGGAGAGAGAGAGAGAGAGAGAGGGGGGGGGGGTAGCAGCTGGCCCTGAGCTGATCAAGTATTATAGTTGATTCCTGTCTGAAGCCTGTGAATGTGCTCTTCCTATAGTGTTGCCCTGAACAGCATATGTCCTAGCTAGTCTAAAAAAAACATCTGTGGAGACCAACAGGAATAAGATTATGCAACCGTCCCCGTGGACTTTATTGTTATTGCAGCTTTTGTCACATGTATTCCTCTACAAAATTGTGAATGTGCATACTATGCAGTGCTCTTTGAACCAGCTTTGTTTGGTTTTGTGTGTCCAGTTCCCGTCTAGGCATTCCCATAGCATTCTGGGAGGAATCTCTTCACAGTTCTGTGCCGGGTGGAACCGTATTTCCTACTCCCGTGCTGCAAGGTAAAGAGCTACTGTGAAACCGGAAAGTCTAACGTTTTAACGACCAATTTTTTCGTTATTTGAAGAAACGTTATCGCGAACCCGGTTAAAGATGTGCATACACATGGGTGGCCAGGTAGCCATCGTTAAACTTTCTGCACGTTATCATGCCAAAATTACAAAAACGTTAAACATTTTGGTCGTTAAACTTTCCGGTTTTACAGTAACAGTCCAGCATGTATGACAGGCTTGCTACGCCCATGCTATCAGTCTTACATGCATGCACTGACAGCTGTAATACACATGCACTTTGCAACAACGATCCAATGTCACGGTACAGCGGCACACTTGTGTGTTAACATAGTAACAAAATATATGAAAAAAACTCTAACTTACGGACACACTACTGCTCCATGCATTCTTAACAGGCACTTGCGATAGTTGTCCATTTCCCTTAGCTGCTATGCTCTCTTCTTCCCTCGCATCTAATGCCCTTCTTGCAACTGGTTATTTGGTAAAGTACAGTATACAGTATAGTGGACTACAAGCTGGGTTTGCTCCATCCTTTCTCTAGTTCAGTTTGAACACCACAGAAGTCGAATAGGTAAACTTTGCAGAACATGCATACAACTGTCAAGTACAACAGCGAGGGCGTCGGAAGCGGTACGACTGGTACGGCTCGAGCCGCACCACTTTTGGCTCCAGGTGGTCCACGCGGAACGTCCAAATCCGGTGTAAAAAAATGGGTGCATCGAGTTTGTACATGACCACGGGTGATCGTGAGCCGCGATCCGTCACCGGTGCACCATGTACCAGTCAGGTCACTGCACCGTGTAACGCGTGACTAGACTGTCGACTACGGAACTGCATGGCATGTATGCGTCATGACTCGTAGATCTAGTCGGTCTCTTTGTTATCCTTAATGACTTCGTACCTTTGGAGACCCTCTGAGAGGGGTATTTTGAGTGTTTTTTGAAAAAAATATTCCCGGGGGACATTTCTCCCGGACCCCCTCTGACTGTCGAGCCGTACCACTTTCTACCTCCTTCCGACGCCCCTGAACAGAATCCACCTAACAGTTAGTACTTATCAGGTCTGATAAGACGTGTTCTTGGTTAGTACGAGCATTGTCTGGAGTACGGGGTGTGTTGTTCAATACTGAGTGAAGCATGTCGGGATAAGAAGTGCCTTGGATACCATGCGCACTTTCCTGCTGATCGGGGCGGCAAGTGCATGCGTGTGTGTGTGTGGGGGGGGGGGGGGGGGAGAGGATGGTACATCGTATCAGTGTTTTACTATATCTTACTATGCGGCATGTAGCAATATTGTCCTGCTGTACCACTTCGCTACCATGCCAGTATCGTCAGTATGACAGAATATCCACTGAGCAAGGTTGATGGACAAACAACTGCCATGACATCCACTTGGCACATGTTGGTTACACAAGGGAGCTTCTTGTCATAAATGCTTACCGCAATTAAGTTGGGCTAGCGAATGATCATGCTGGTTTTTTTCTTTCCCTGGCTGTTCTGTGCCCTCAGGATGCACGTGGAACACCACGCTTATCAATCAGATAGCATCCACCATTGCACTGGAAGCCAGCAGTGTTGGTGTGAGCATTGGCTTCACACCAGTCATAAACATGTTCACCGATGCAAGGTTAGCTGCTAGGGGAGTCCGTAGTCCGTGACTCGTACTTGTGATGAGTACTGTAAGGGCTGAATCTCGAACGGGATACAAAGTCTAACGTTTCAACGAGAAAAATCTATCGTTAACTCAAGAAGCGTTACCATTACTCTCCTTTGTGCTAGAGAAATAAACGACGGTGTGGGTTGGCAGGGCCGTTAAACATGTTGTGCCCGCCAAGTGGGGAAAGTTTGCAAATCGTTAAACTTTAGACTCGTCACACTTTCAACCCTTACAGTATTGCACACCAGTAGTGGACTATGTCGTTGTGTGTGCACCAGGTCCTTATCAAATTCTTGTGTATATTTGATAATAGCACCTAGACCATAAGGTTAACTTGTCTGACTGTCTATTTTGTCTGCCTAGGCAAGCGGAGTACTCCTCTGCCTTCAGCGTACTCTACGCCTGGAAGCAGAGAGTGTCAGCGTCTGCCCTCTGACTGCTCTGTGTATTCGTTGTCCTCAGTCCTGTGTTGTTGACTGACTCCTTTATAGGTTTGGCCGTCATTCCGAAGGTTTCTCGGAGAACCCGACCCTGTCTGCTGCGTATGCTGCTGCAGCCGTTGTAGGTTACCAGGGTAAGTGTTGGATGGTGATAGACACACTGCCAGACACACTCACAGATTCACCGCCATCCAGTACAGCACTGTAGGGCGCCGAAGAACGACCAGGCTAGAGTTTCACCAAGGACCGTCAGCATACCAATGTATACATGGTGTCTCCTCTGTGCATAGACCTCAGTACAGTCAACTTCGCTTATAACGACACTCGACGGGGCATCAGAAAATTGTCCTCATTCGCGAAGTGTCGTTATACCCGAAGTCTCATTATATGTGTCACAGTTAGATGGGACATTGCTCTGGGCATGCAAATTCTGTCGTTATTCGCGAATTGTCGTTATATCCGCAGTCGTTATTAGCGAAGTTGACTGTACATGAAAAACAAGAATGGTCTAGGCTACGAGTCACCCCCCCCCAGTTCTTCGGCGACCAACAGTGCTGTACTGAACATAAATTGAAGAATTTTAGCCGAATTGATCTCCTTTGATTTATTGTGATGGCTAAATCAAGGAATTCGTTTCGGTACCAGAACACACCCTGGAACACTGGTGAGACTGAAGCGTTCTCAGGATGTATTTTAGAAGTGGCTAAAGCCCGATATTTGGGATTTCGTGCAGATCTGATGGTCTCAACTTGCAAGGGCCGAGATGATAGTCTCAACTTGCAAGTGTTGAGATGAATGGAATGAGACTTTTTAAAAGTAGTAACATGCACTGGGAAGACTGATGGACTGATGGACTGATGGACTGATGGACTGATGGACTGATGGACTGATGGACTGATGGACTGATGGACTGATGGACTGATGGACTGATGGACTGATGGACTGATGGACTGATGGACTGATGGACTGATGGACTGATGGACTGATGGACTGATGGACTGATGGACTGATGGACTGATGGACTGATGGACTGATGGACTGATGGACTGATGGACTGATGGACTGATGGACTGATGGACTGATGGACTGATGGACTGATGGCTGATTTTTGCTACTTCATGACTGTATTCTATGAGATGCATAGCACTTTCTGGTCACGCAGTATTGCCAAACATGGATGGCCTGGCCGAATACGGAACATATGCATGTCATTGACAGCTTTCTGCTCTCTTCCACCGGTTAATTGTGCACGGCTTAGCATTGGTGGACTGAAAACTGAGTAGTCTGATCATAATCTAGCAAGACAGCCTACTGAACAGGCGTATTGCCAAAATAAAGATTGCATCAATAATGCATGTGAGTACGCTAGCGCTGGGATCAGGAATGCACTGTTCAACACCGCACACGATCATGCCCAGGTGGCTGTGTAGGGTGTTCACGTATGGTACACATTACGTCATTGCGCAATGTGCTCTACGCTCTGCGGTTCATGCCGATTGTTTTCACACAGGTGAGAGTGTGCCGGGAACAGGCAATGTAACATACCTGGATGGCCAGCACATTATATCACTGGCTAAGCACTATGCAGCGTATGGAGATGCAGCTGGTGGTCTGAACGCCGCACCGGCTCATATGGACATGCAGACACTGTTTGATGTCTATCTGAAGGTACGAATGATAAAGGAACCCTATGAGCATGCAAGCTACAAACTTGATCTTTTATAGCATAACGAGAGAGCTTGGTAGCTCAGGGCCCTACGCTATGCTTTTTTGCCTTGATGACCTAGACAAAAAAAGCATAGGGATGTTATAAATTCTTATAAGTTTCTAGTTTTTCGTTTTAGACATAACCTGGGATTCGAACCCGCACTATCGCCCTGCATGCATCCCCCAATACACTTCGCATACATACTGATTCTTCCAAGTTGCTTCACGTTATGATCTTGTATTTGAAAGCCCTATTTGAATATGCATTGTGGCCAGCCGTCTTTGGATGTGCGGTACGGTACGGGACAGGTACCGGACATGTACGGTCGAGGGTAATACAACACCGTCTACCGCCTTGATGACGGCAAAAAAAGAAAAGGGATGTTATAAAATTTTCAATTCTCTTATTTTTTCAGGCATTACCTGGGATTCGAACCCGCACTATCGCCCCACATGCATTCCCCCATACACTTCGCATTCATACTCATTCTTCCAAGATGCTTCACGTTATGATCATGCGTTTTAAAGCCCTTTTTTTAAATATTGCGGCCAGCTGTGTTTGTTGGTACGGTACGGTACGGGACAGATACGGGATAGCGCCAGGCGTGACACAAACACACAAACACACAAACAAACAAACAAACACCAAATTAAAGCTGTGTGGACCCTGGCTAGCGCCAGACGTTACTGAAGTAACGTCTTTGTAGTGTATGTACCAGACATGTATTCATCTAATTGCAAGTACTATTGATCCACCCTAAAACCACAACCGCTTAGGCATGAACTCTCTATAGCAATTCATTGTACTGCCACCCAACACCCAACGCATCCCGCACCCGGGATACAACTCCTATATCCTCTAGCACAATCATACCTCAACGCTTCTTATTGCTTTGCAACCGTAGAATAAACTTGTATGTAAACTCTACGTGTGAACCCACAGTCTCTTGGTTAGAGACACAACAGTCTTCTGCATAGCTACGGGAATAATAATTATTAAAGTGGACTGGCTAGAATTACTGCACTGATGGGGATCACGTTTGTGTGAAAATTGAGTTGCAACTTAACCTCATTCTTCTATCTGGGTAAGAAGGCTCTATCCGCTGGGTTTTGAACAGTGGAAGGACTGGGCTGTGACCTTATTCATCGTATGGACGTACATCAAGGTGTGGTTGTACATTTCTGTAATACAGTCATGTTAGGCAGCCAGCAACAGCGACTAGCGCTGGACGCTGTGTGCAGCCTCAGACCTGCAAACACTGGGCTCTGCGATGCTGCTGGCATTCCCAGACCTGTGAGCACTGGTGTATGTACTGGGATAGGGTGCTAGCTTCTCAACAAGTCTGGATGTTATTGAGGAAAACTAGTACATGGCAGGCGGGGGGCCTTTTCTTGTGTATGCAACGAGACAAGGGCCAGGTAGATGTCAAGTCTGTAGAAAGACGTGTTGAGTAATTAAATCTCATGCTGCAAAGTAACTGTTCTAAGGTCTCTCACACTCCCTTGCAGCCGTATGTATGACCGTGTGTATTAGCTGGTTGTACCGTGCTTGGAAAATATTTGTCTCCACATTTGGCTGGACCAGTACAGCTCCAGCCTTGTAGCGTTCTATTTCTATTTCGCACTAGCATGTTCACTTAATAATTATAAACGCAGCCCCCCCCCCCCCTCCCCCTCACACCCACTTTTCTCCCTCCCTTTCTCCCAGAACCTTTCACCAGCGCTCCTACTCTCCATACATACACACCTAAGCTGATACATTTCTCACATTTCTCCCTCTTCTCACTTTCTCTACTGCACCTCACATCATATCTTATCAATTCCTTTGCTGTCCTTCAGTTTTGTTGTTTCACCGGCTCTGTGGATGGGCCATCCCTGAAAGTTTGGTAAATCTAAAGAGCCTTTGCAGCAAAAGACTATGTGTGAGTGTCCGAACTGAGTGAAAATCATCAAAGTAATATACTACCAATACTACCTTCGTGTAGTTTAGTCCCAAGTTGGTCCACATTGTGTTGAACCCAAAACATGTTTGTGTATGTGTACTCTGCTACAGCCATGGCATGTATTTGCACAGAACGGCGGTCGTGCAGTCATGACCAGTCACCAGACTGTCGCTCACGTACCGTGCCATGCCAATCCATGGCTGGTTAACGACGTCCTACGTGAGAAGTATGGATTTGGTAAGCCTACAGTACTGGTACCAGAATCTGCATTTCTTCAGTTGTACTCAAAGAGGACTACTGGGTGACTGGGAGTCAGAAGAGATTGTTTTGTTTTGCAGGTGATTGATTCTCCACCTAATCATCTATCCTTTGTATACATGCGTGCCAGCTGCCTATGCATGCTTCTGTATGATATTTCTGTATGTCACTGCATCGTTCCGATCCATACCTCCATCCA
The DNA here is from genome assembly GCF_964019385.1 of Sycon ciliatum. Taxonomy (NCBI): domain Eukaryota; kingdom Metazoa; phylum Porifera; class Calcarea; order Leucosolenida; family Sycettidae; genus Sycon; species Sycon ciliatum. Next base: position 23,399,022 of record NC_088650.1, read on the forward strand.
TCCATCCATCCATCTGTTTGTCTATTCTTCCACCCACCCATCCACCTGCCAGTTTGTCTGTCTGTCGGTCAATTTATCCGTCTATCCATCTATCTGTTCATCCAAACATCCATCCATGTGTATGTCCATCCGCCCGTCTGTCCGTCCTTTCCTCCATTCTTCCTTCCATTCACCCGTCTGTCCATCCAATCATTCATCCATTCACCAATCCATCCATCCATATTTTAATCCATCCATTCCTGGCTTTGCCTGGAGGTGTTTCTATGGCTGAAAAAGCACGTGGTGTTTGTTCACTAGTATCGGTTACTTGCCATGTGGTTTAGTCTGGCTATATCTGGGTAACGTTATGTAAGCACTGGAACTCAGGACATTTGCTCTTGATGTTGTGTTCATCTCAATCTGACTTTTGTTGATGCAATGATGGCTGCAGGCGTGGGAAGCATAATCAGTGATTGCAATGATATTGGCGTCTTGGTGGATTACCGTGTGGCAGCCAATGCCTCGCATGCAGCAGCTAAGGTGAGAGAACGAGAGGGGGGGGAGGCAAAACGTGTGTTATCATTTTGGGAATTGAAAGTATACAATCGAGTGGCTACTAGGTCTGAAGATAAAAGTTAGTGTCGCTTTTCACAAGCCGTTGTTATACCTGAGGATTTTACTCGCAAGGTTGGTCGTACATGGCTACGCTGTTTTGTTGCTTTTCTTCGACACCTGCTGCTGCTGCTGCTGTTACCAACTTACCACTGTAATCCATTGTTATTCCCAATGTCGTTGCATTCTGTCCAGGGTTTACTGGGAGGTGTTGATGTTGATCTGATGTGCGGCAGTGACCCCAGCAAGCACAGCTATGATAAACTTGGACAGGCACTGACTGAGGGACTGGTAACGGTAGCCGACATTGAGGGATCAGTACGCCGTGTTCTAACATCTAAATTCAGTGAGTTGTCTTGTTGTTGATATACACTGACCCCGCACACATGGTACGGGATACATACATCAAGAGTGAATATGTGTAGTTTGGCTGAAACTTGCATATACTTCAGAAGTATGAATACTTGGTTGTTGTGTAATAGCTGGCCCCGGAGGCAATCACACTCACTCAAGTCAAACACGTCGTAGTTTACCAGTAGTTATTAGGAAAGAAATATTATACACCCTTGGAATGCAAAGAGATAGAAAAGGCAACAAGAAGCTCCGGTCTCTCCGGAGACGTGGGTTCGAATCCCACCGCTGCCACCAATGTAATAGCTGGCCCCGGAGGCAATCACACTCCAGTTGTACTCGTATTTACTGGCTTGAAGTCTTAGGCTTGTTGTGCGGGAAGCCACCAGGCGTCCAGTGGCTGTCAGTTGCCTTCTGAATATGCATACATGTGTGTGTCTGTGTGTGTTGTGTGTGTGTGTGTGTGTGTGTGTGTGTGTGTGTGTGTGTGTGTGTGTGTGTGTGTGTGTGTGTGTGTGTGTGTGTGTGTGTGTGTGTGCTTGCCTGTTCATCTCAATAACATTCTAAACATCTGTCTGTATATCTATCTGCATGTCACCTGTCTCTCTGTCTGTTTGTTTGTCTGTCTGTCTCTAAATCTGCTTGTCTGTCTGTCTGTCTGTCTGTCTATCCATCTGCTTGTCTGTCCATCTGCTTGTCTGTCTGTCTGAATGTCTGTTTGCACACGTTGGCTTATCATTATTATGGGTATGTGTGGATCTATGTACAGTTTCGCGTCTCTTTGACCATCCACTTGTGAACGAGTCAGCGCCATCGATTCTGAACACTGAGGAGCATCAGCAGCTGGCCTATGAGGCAGCACTGCAGGGCATCACACTTGTCAAACGACCACCTGGATCATGGCCACCGCTTGGTTCCTCCGCCAGAGGTGGCAAAGTTGCCATAATTGGGCCGAACGCTGGATGCCCTCCAAAGCAGGGTATGCAAACTAGTGATGGTGGCTTGTCTGGAAGAGAAGAGCATAGCAGCCATCGTGTCTTTCTGAAAGATGATGCAGGCTACTGTGATGCTCAGAAGAACATGATTGGTCCGTACGCTCAGCTGGCTGAAGTCCAAGTGAAAACTATCGAAGAGTACATCTCGGCGAAGATGAACGCTTCATCGAGCGTGACATTTGCACGCGGCTGCTCCATAGAGAGTGCCGAGACCAGTGATCTTCCGGCGGCTTTGCATGCTGCTGCTGATGCTGATGTCATCGTGTTGGTAAGAACTCAGTGCGCTGCTATGGTCTGTAGACTGTGACCTGTGACTATGGGGTGTGGGGTAGTGGATAACCTGGTCATCACGGTGGTAGTATGATTTCTCCTTACTTCGCCTAGATAAAGCCCGGCAGAAATTGAGCAGACCTGCATGTATACTTGGGCAATGATCATGTTGTTTTCATGCCTATATTGTCTGTTCATCTGCTATTTTGGCAAATTCTGCCGATTTCAGTCTCACAAGACCCATCAGAATATAGCCCTCATGCACAGTGGACCCCGTTATACCAGTTAATTTGACAGAGAGTTGGCGCAGCCTTTGTTCTGGGTTCTAACCGCCCTCTGTAGCAGGTGGTTGCCATATCAGAGTTATCCCTTTGTATTTGAGTGGTCTCCATGGACTGTCACTTGTCACTGTTGTACAGTACATGATTTCAACCTGTGTCTGCAATGTCCTCCTCCTCCTCTTCCTCCTCTTCTTCCTCCTCCTCCTCCTCCTCCTCCTCCTCCTCCTCCTCCTCCTCCTCCTCCTCCTCATTCCTGTACTCCTCGTTTTGAGCCCCGTTGCTCTTTACTGTGCACCCAGTAGTACTTATGTGGATGGGTTTTGATTCCATCGACGACTTTCCACTGTCTTTCCTTTGCCAAACCTGATGCTTTCCTTTTTTTTCACTTACTGCATGTTGTGCGCCGTTCAAGGTGGTCGGCGACTCTCTCGGGTCATGCAGTGAGTGGGGCGATAGAGACACCCTGGATCTGCCCGGTGGTCAAATGGAGATGGTATCACAGGTCAAGAACGCGTCCAAGCCAGGCGCTGTGCTGGTCATGGTGCTCACTAATGGACGACCAACCACCTTCGGCAAAGAGTGAGATGAAGCACCTATTTTTTCCTACACGTTTCTACAAGAATCCACATTGTTCAATGCGCGGTCGACTAATGGTTTCTTGTGGAGATTTGAATAATGATGTGTATGTGGCCAGCTGATCATATTGAGTACACCTTACACAGGCCATCAGTTGATTATGCACATGCAGTTATGAGAACCTGCAGCTGTAACCTGTGAACACATGACTTTTATACTGCTTTGTGACTTCTGATCATGTGGTGTCCCATGGAAGCGGAACGGTGGCTCTTGACCCGCCCTTTACGCGAACCCGTGCAATTTGTTTGTGTGACTTCATCGGTATGGTTCCTGTCGGTCAGTGGTCGATGGTATTGTTGCCTTGTTTCTTCAGCAGTGTGACACACTATGCATGTAACTAAATGCATGTGCAAATGCATATCTTGACTAGTTAATGCATATGCACTGATTTCTTCTCTGTGCGTTTTGGTGTTTTTTTTCTCTGCTGTCAGCAACGAGCTGTTGGACATGATGGACTATGTGCTGGTGGCATGGCGATCTGGACAAATGGGTGCAGTTGCCATCGGCGACGTCCTGCTTGGTGATGCTGAGCCAACGGGAAGGCTAGCTCAAAGCTGGCCTCGCAATGTTGGACAGGTAAGAGCGGAAGTACAGTTAAACATGTCAAGGCGAACACTCCGATTAGATGACCAATACGAGGTGCCTCAGAGGATCAGTACAACTAAGACCAAGTGATGTTATTCGCAATCAAATGACCCCGGATGAGCAGACCACCTGTACACAGCGGTTCTTAGCAGTCACCTTAGACAGGTCTCATTTTACTATTGGTTTTGATAAATACTGGTTCATTAAAGGGAAGCTACTCAAGTCAGTAACGTTGGCGGCCAGCTATAGCCAGCTATAGGCGGCCTCAAGGTTGATATTTAGTTTTATTAACTTCTTACCATGGCTCTAGAACACAGTGGTGGACCCAGGGTCACCATGTGGCTGGTGTAGAGGAGGCCTATTGTAACTAGTTTCTCCCCCCCCCCCCCCCCCAACTGGCTCAACAAGATGCTCAGCGGCGCGTACGTGACCATTTCCCCCATAATGTGGTTGCTGTCACTCACTCGTGTACAGTGCAGACGCACACAGTATCGAGCACTTGACCAGACTATGCGATTGTGCAGACTGCCACCACAACACCTGAAGCATACCAACTGAAAGGAGAGGCAACCCCCCCCCCCCCCCCCCGGCACTCTCGATACTGGAGACTCTATTATTCCCCTGCATGTGTGCAATTATTTTCTTGTTTTCAAAAGAAGATTCAATAGACACCCTTAGCAAACAACGGTAACGCTATTTGTTACGGTCCTCATACCTTGATCACCCAAATAGCGTTGAAGCTGCAGCGTAAAAAACGTTATGGGGGCTGATTTATTGTTGTGACAAACGGTACGTTTTTTGGCCAAATATTGCATAGTCCGTACGCATTTCACCTTGTATCGCGTATATGGTGACATAAATGGTTGTACCGCGCGGAATAAAAGCTATTCTCGTGGCAACAGCGTACTAAGAATAGCGTGCATCTTGCTAAAGGTCGAACCCAAAGCACGGTATTTTTCCCCTTACGGTAATACCGTTACAACATAACGTATTTTGCTAAGGGTGTCTATTGTCATGCAGCAGCAGTATCTGTCCTCGGTCACGGGTGTCTTCATGTTTTAAGCAATAGGAGAGTCCTGCTCATAAGAATTTTCCATCCTGAGTCAGCGCTTGCCAAATGTTTTGGTCCACTTGTTTGTCATGTTTATTCACTTTCGTCTGCTGAGGCTGGCTAGAGAGATGATCGCCCACATCGCATTGAAAATGGCCTGGGCCGTGTAATTGATGAATAAGCATAAACATACCATTGCCAACTTATGCAGTGTGCTGCTCTTTCCTCGGCCGTGTTCCAAGGCTGTTTGACGAATACATTTTTGTCGTTGGTGTTCTTCAATTTCGATGTTTAGGTGAACAGTGGATCCAACCCTTGGCTGCAGCAGATACGTGGGAAATGGCTAGCCAATGCGAGAGGCGACCCGGACCCGGATGGTCGTCGCTACGACTCCTACGTGGATAGCGATGCATCGCCATTGTTCCCGCTGGGCTATGGACTATCCTTGTCTGAGTTCAAGATGGAGAACCTGCGTGCGTCGAAGCTTCGCACCGAGCAGAACCCGCTGGAGGTACGGTATGCAGTCAGTCTCGGGATGTTCAAATGCTCTATACATTGGCATGTTGGTACTGCGCTTCCAATACTCTATCTCCCGGTCCTGTGTAGTGTGGGATAACCTTGGTCTTTCCGAATTATTAAAATCGCCTGTATGCATGCTTTCCATGGCAAATAGTCTCAAATATTTTCTTTCCATTGGTAGGTTTTTGATTTCTGCACTTGTGTTGTGTCATGCCCGTCAGGTGGCCGTTGACGTCACAAATACCGGTGACCGCGATGCCACGCAGGTAGTTCAGTTTTACGTTCAAGATCCCGTGTTGCCATGGGTACCATACTGGAAGCGGTTGATTGCGTTCGACAAAGTCTTCCTCAAGAAAGGTGAGTACCGCCAAGGTAGTGCAGGCAGACCTCGCATAACCGCACACATCCGTTTTCCACAAAAATATCCGGATAGACGAGGGAACCGGATAATCGAACACACGTACTGTATGTATGCATGACATAATTATGCTGTAAATCGGTAACCAACGATTTTCTTCCAGATGGCGAGGAATCCGGATAAAAGAGGACCGGATAAGCGAGGTCTGATTGTATAGTGTAGTGTAATGAGTAGCATCATGACAGAACTCTATCCCTAGGCATAGCATTGTCTGTCTCCTGGTTTCTTCTTCCTACTACCGATGCTAACCTGCTGGAGGGCGGACCCTGGATGCGCTCAGTGACGATCGGCCAAACACCGGTGGTGTTCAAGGTCGACACAGGTGCGGATACATCCGTGATGAACGCCAGCACCTTTGCCAGCCTACAGCCCGCCCCAGCACTTAAGCGGCCATCCACCAACCTGATGGGACCCGATGGCGCCCGGCTCAATCTGGCCGGTCAGTTTTCCGTGGCCAGCCAGGCACTCACTGGCGAAGTTTTCAACCACGAGGTTTACGTGCTCGCTGGAGATGGTGCCAATCTGCTGAGCCGACAAGCCTCCATCCGCATGGGCTTCGTCCGACAAGGCATAGGCCACATCAAGGCAGACCCGACGCGTGCTGAGCCGTTGGGGTGTATGCAAGGCCCGCCCGCCACCATCCGGCTCAAACCCGACGCCCAGCCATATCACTGCCCAGTCGCTCGACGGGTGCCTTTCCCGCTGCTCCAGAAGGTAAAGGCCGAGTTAGCACGAATGGTGGACACTGGCATCGTCGAGCCCGTAACCGAGCCCACTGAGTGGTGCGCCCCAATGGTGGCCGTCCGCAAGAAATCAGGTGACGTCCGGATCTGCGTCGACCTCAAGCGTCTGAATGCGTCCGTGCAGCGTGAGTCCTTTGTCTTGCCGACTGTGGACGAGACACTTGCCAAGCTCGCCGGAGCCACGGTCTTCTCCACGCTCGACACACGCAAGGGTTTCTGGCAAGTACCCCTCGCCGCTGCTTCCCAACATCTCGCCACATTCATCACACCCTTCGGCCGCTACATGTTCCGACGTCTTCCATTCGGGATCACATCGGCGCCCGAGATTTTCCAGCGTCGGCTGATGGCCATACTGGAGGGAATACAGGGTGTGTGTGTCTTCATGGACGACATTCTAGTGTACGGTGCTACCATTGAAGCCCATGACCTGGCTCTACAACAAGTTCGGGAGGCGCTAGCGGCTGCATCCGTGACTCTGAACCCGGACAAGAGCCATTTGCGCCAGCCGACAGTCAAATTCCTGGGCCACCGGATCAGTGCAAGCGGGGTCCAGCCCGATCCTGACCGTGTCGCGGCAATCCTGCAACTGGCTGCTCCTACTGATGTCCCCGGTTTACGCCGGCTGCTAGGCCTCTTCAATTATGTGGGGAAGTTCATTCCCGATTTGGCCAGCATCTCCGCACCTCTCCGTGCACTGCTCCGCACTGACGTCGCTTGGTTGTGGGACGCCCAGCAACAGGCGGCACTCGACCAGTTGAAGTCCCTCGTCGCTAAAGCCTGCACTCTCGCCTTCTTCGACCCAGCCAAGCCTGCCACGGTCAGTGCTGATGCCAGCAGCTATGGTCTCGGAGCTACCCTACTACAGATGCACGACGGCGAGCTGCGCCCAGTCGCCTACGCTTCCAAGTCTCTCAGCGATACCGAAAAGCGCTACGCGCAGATTGAGAAGGAGCTGCTCGCTGTGACATGGGCCTGTGACCACTTCGCCCAGTACCTCCAGGGTGGCTGTCCGTTTCAGGTGCAAACCGATCACAAGCCTCTGGTGCCATTGATCAACGCCAGGGACCTCGACAACACGCCACTCCGGTGCCAGCGAATGCTCATGCGGCTGCTCCGATACGACGTGACAGCTGTCTACGTGCCGGGTCCACGCCTCGTAGTTGCAGATGCTCTGTCCCGGGCTCCCGGCGACGACAGCACCGAAACCTCCACCATGGCCGACGTCATCAACGACATTGAAGCCCATGTGTCCGCCGTCTCGGCTGAGTATGCATCGCCCGACTTCTGCAGCCGTGTTCGCCTCGCCATAGCCGATGAGGCCATCCTTGCTCAGGTGCGCCAGTTCGTTGCCGCCGGCTGGCCCGACAAAGAGCACAGCATCCCGGACAACCTCCACCCATACTTCCACTCCAGGCAGGCCCTCTCCATCGCCGATGGCTGCCTGTACTTCGGCGATCGGCTAGTCATACCTGCGTCCCTGCAGTCCGAGGTCTTACGTGCAATCCACGAGGGTCATCAAGGCGTCACCAAGTGCCGTGCCCGTGCCCGGGCAGCCGTGTGGTGGCCAGGGCTTAGCAGTCAGATCGCCGACACAGTCCGCAACTGCGAAGTCTGCAGCCGGACACGCCTGGTCCCCGCAGCTCCACTGCACCCTCTGCCACTCCCAGACCGCCCATGGCAGCGCGTTGCGGCCGACCTCTTCACACTGGATGGTATCGACTACCTGATTACGGTTGACTACTTCTCCCGATTTGTAGAAGTGGATCAGCTCCGCACCACCACCTCCGCCGCCATCATTGCGGCCCTCAACATGCACTTTGCGCGGCACGGTTTCCCAGACAGCTTCGTTTCTGACAACGGGCCGCAGTTTGCTAGCTCGGAGTTCGCACTCTTCCTGACCCGTCACGATATCGAGCACCGTACCAGCTCACCTCGCTACCCGCAGAGCAATGGCATGGTAGAACGCTCAGTGCGCACCATCAAGGAGCTACTCCGCAAGTCCACCGACCTCCCGACAGCTCTACTCGCGTATCGCTCTACCCCGTTGCAATGTGGTTTCACCCCTGCTCAGTTGTTAATGGGGCGGCAACTCCGCTCCACAGTGCCAACACCCGCGGCCCAGCTGACACCAGCCTGGCCAGACCTGGATCTGGTTCGCCGTCGAGAAGCTCAGCAGCAGGACCGGCAAGTCTCGGACTTCGACCGCCGACACCGTGTCCGGTCGCCCAGTCGGCTCGTAGCGGGGGACCGGGTGTGGGTTACAGACCTGCGCCAGGAAGGAGTGGTACAGCTACAGCTCAGCGAGCGATCTTACAATGTCAAGACAGCCACCTCCACCGTACGTCGAAACGCGAGGAGCCTCCGGCCACTCCCGCCAAGCCCAGCAGAAGTGGAGACACCAGCAGCCCCCATCGCCCTGCAGCCCGAGGCCACCGGGACACGCGGCAGAGAATCTCCCGTGGCGAGCTGCGACGGCACACCAGCTGCTGCCGAGGCCGGCACAAGTGCCACCTCCACTACGCGTTCAGGTCGCAAAGCCATTGCACCTGAGCGGCTTATCTCGACCATGTGAACATGGACCTTCCACTCTTTCCGTTAGGGGAGATGTAGTGTAATGAGTAGCATCATGACAGAACTCTATCCCTAGGCATAGCATTGTCTGTCTCCTGGTTTCTTCTTCCTACTCCCTATACTCACTCGCATTGATCTAACGTGCGTACGTGTGTAAGAACCGCACCCTGTCTGCTGTACCATAGACTCATGCATTCATGTACCGCTGCACTTGCTGGCTGCGCATCACTAACCCTTCCCCTTCTATGGCACAGTCCCCGCTATGAATGCAGTACTCGGGTGCGCGTGCGTATTCATGTCTGAGTGCACTGCCCTCGGGCTTCATCTATACATGGCATCCCGTACTGGGCACGCTGCTTCCGGTCGCTGTCGTGTGCACGCAGCGCCGTAGTCCATTCCGCTCTCTGTCTTCTTTACACAGTGATTCCCGATTGGAATCTCGTCTTCGTTTCTGCTCTCCTTGTAGTTAGTTGTGCTTTTCCGTGTCCGATAATGTTCCCCCTTCTGCAATAAAGATTCAGGCGAAACTACTCTAAGTAGCTACCGCTACATATAGTTCTTGTGCGTGGCAATATCAATTATGCGTACCGTATTTCCCGTAAATCACACCCCCATGTTTGGGTCTGCCATCATTTCAATGCATCATTCACTTCAGTATTAAGTCATGCTTAATTGTAAGTCGCACCCCCTTTGTTGGCCCAGAAGTTTAGTGTAAAAAGGTGTAAGACTATATTCATTGAAATACGGCACTGTACTGGTATTTCCGGATCAGGTTGTATGCAGCAGCCACACAGCCTTTATTCACAAGACATCAGTCAAATATCTACAGTGTACCTGCAGCTTGTACTCTTATTATAGCGTGCTAGTGCCAACACGTACAGCATTGAAGATGGCATTTGCCTCGATCCAATGTGAAATTGAAGCTTGTAGTCAGAGTGAGTGTCAGACTTCAAATTTAAAGTTCACTTGAGAGTCAGTCCGACTAACCATTCTGCATCAGCAGGAACCAAATCTAGGATCAAGGCAAAGACTAGTAGTATTGTACTCTGAAATCTGGAAATGGTCGGCACTACACATACTGTTCTGTGCACTCGAACGCGGCGCTACTATATTCATGAGGTTGAATTTCTCTGGTCAGAACTGTACACTCCCTGTTTGTACACTTGCTTATATCAATGACCATTTGTACATGCCAATGCTGGTATAGTCATACAACCCTTTTCACTCCTCTTGGCTTTCTTGGCCGTTTCTCTTCACAGGCGAGAAGACAACCGTGTCCAAGCTGGTCAAGTTTGTAGACCTTGCTCTGCACACACAGGACCTGCAACTCCAGGTTATGCCCGGGGAGTACACGGTACGTGTGGGTAACTGCAGCAACACGGATACGCTCACCACTACGGTCATGTTTCCATGATATCCCATGCCTCTGCCGTGGATTGGAAGTGTAACACTTGCCTACAGTCACGTTAAAGACCAACGCCAGGTACCATAGGCATTGCTCATGTGGAACATCAAACCAGTCTAAACGTGTCTCCTTCAATTTTTCATATCTCTCTGTTTATCTTCTTGGACTCTCTCCATGCTACTTGCAAAACTTGAGCATCCGCTGGCGGAAGCCAAGTGAGCACGTTTCTAATGAATGATGGTTTGAATTTTTTTAAACACATCGACCCTTTGAACAGTGCATGGAAGTGATATGACACATGTCCATGTGCATGTTGTGTGTGTGTGTGTGTGTGTGTGTGTGTGTGTGTGTGTGTGTGTGTGTGTGTGTGTGTGTGTGCGCATGTTGAGGGGGCGGGGGTGCACGCTTGTGCCTCGTACATGCCATCATTCATGCAGTTTTCTCACTTGGAATTCATTGAAGGCTGATCTGCTTTCTAGATGCAGGTCAATATGGCTCGTGTGACACAAATCACTTCCAAGAGGTGATAATGATGACATATTTGTACTGGGACCTGCCACGTGATCACGTAGCAAATGGGTAGTTGATGTCCGTGACCACACACATTCACCAAAATTAATGATGATCATGGTCATACATCGTCGTCACACTGAGCCTAGCCGCCAAGTGTCAACGGCCATTCAAGCTCTCGAGAGATCTCCACTACCTTGTCGCCCGTTGCCATGTTTTACTCAAGCACTTTTTTTAAAAGGCTCTTTGACTAGTCTTGACTTGAGTCTTGGTAACCATGGTAACCTAGACTAGAGACTAGTATAGTAGTCAAGAGTAAGTGACCATGGTGACGACAATGCACAAAGCAGCTCAATGAAATCCGATCACAATCATGCCAGTCCCAGGCTTGGGCGCTGTGCTACCTTAGACCTGTGAACATCGGACTGGACTCCACCTATGCCCTACCCTTTCCCCCATTATCTAATGTTATCTGCTTGAATCCCCTCGTAAAATAACTTTTTGGCATCTATTCTTCATTCGCTTCCTTAGTATTCACGGGGTTGGATTTTACTGAGCAGCATTGCACAGAGTGCTAGTGCGTGATTACCGAATGGAAGCCGCACTTTTGGATGCACACAGAGCAGCGCCGAGGACCGCGCGGCCCTAACATTACGAACACTAGCCTAGGCGTCAAACTAACTTGAACGCGGCGCTGGCTACTGTCAAGACAAGAGCACACGATAGATCCATTGCCCGGATTTCATGGAGCCACACACCATAACAAACATAAGGCATATGATAAGCACCGCACGTGAGCTGTTAGCGTATCAACACCGGTGCACCTGACACAAAGTTTGTGACAAACGTCGAAAGAGTGAGAAGTCGAAAAGCCTTCACACCTCCACTCCAGTTTAGTTGTACATCACCTCCTTTCTCCTCCGAACCTGCGAACACCTCGCATCATCTCTGTAATCTAAGTTCTTGCTTCATCAAGTTCCTACAATTGTTGTAGCCAGCAGGCAACACACACCTACCACTGCGGCATTTTCCCCGCGCCTCTTGTGATTCTGGCGACTCGACCGAGGCGAAACCGCCATGGAGTCAGGACAGCATCTCATCATCCATTTCAGGTCATTCATTGTTTGGCTGCGTCTTGCTGCTGGCTCTTTCACTGAATTGCAATGTTTGTAACGGAGGTCAACACGCTTCGCCGGCTGAGCATGGAGTTGGAGAGGAGCAAGCATATCCCCGTCCTCCTGGGCGGCCAGTTCAGGCTGGGTACATGGACCCAAGCGCACCCATCCAAGAGCGTGTCACTGACCTGCTGTCCAAGATGACGACCGAGGAGAAAATTGCCCAACTGGCCGCTATCTACCTGATGGGTGACATTGGGTAAGGAAGGCCAACCAGCGTTCTTGTCTTTGTGTGTACTTCAGGTAGGTCTGCTGACATATAATGTGCATGACGGTTCACTATTGAAGGTCTGGAACTTGTGGAAGTAACTTACTGGCAATGGTCGTAACTCGCGGGCAGGGAGCTTTGGCTTAGATAGCCAAAGCCTGTTCCTCCATGGAACTCCAGGCTGGAAGCGACGCCATGTTTGGAGTTGATATGCTGTACTGTACATATGTATGCGGCATTTACACATTTGAGTCTGGGAAGACCACAATGTGTGTCATTGGCATAGTAGACGAGTCTAAGACCATGTTTGAGCAGCAAGAGGCACCTGGTTGAAGTCCTATATCTGGGAGCGGTTTGGCCAGTCGTGCTGCTTCTGCCCACAGTCAGCTGTGACTTGTGCAAGTTGTGGCCACTGGCACAATGCCGGGTATATGGATGTGACTGATGGGGCTCTCGGCAATTGTGCCAGTAGTTGCGAGACCTGCCCCCTAACCTCCACCATTAGGCGCTGCTGCATCTGCTATTGGGTTATTCCAGGTGTTAGCAGCCACTGTGCGTTCCCTTGGGGAACGGAGACAAACATTGCCAGGCTTTTTCCACGATGCCCTGTAGGTGGGCCTTAGGCACTTCCTCAGTGAAGCATTGTATAATACTGCTTACAGATCACTGTAATTTTATCATGGGTTTCGAGGTGAGGAAAATGTTGAACGGTCTCTGCTGGGACGACGGCTATACCATAGCCAATAGTTTTACAGCTTTGCTAGACTATAGCAAAAGGTCCCATGTTTGAGTCCTGGTGCCGATTATTGTCCATTTTTCCTTCGTTTTTTTCCCCCAGTTCAACTCCCTCAAACCACAAAAACAGCAGGCAAAGTGGGTTTGTCAAAGACCATAATTGAGATACGAGAGGTACCTGGTTCAAGTCCTGCCTGGGAGCGGTTTTTCCAGCCGTGCTGCTACCCACAGTCAACTGGGAACTTGTGGCCAGGCACAAGGGGTACATGGATGCGGCTAATGGGGTCTTTCTCGGCACTTGTGCCAGTGGTTGTGAGACTTATCCACTCACCCCCACCGTTAGGCGCTGCATCTGCCGCTAGGGTTTACTGGGTGTTAGCGGCCGTCGTGAGTTCCCTTTGGGAACGGACACGATAATTTACTTTTTTTAACTCCCTCAAGCTAAAGAACACATCAATATTCTGCTATTACTATCATCGTTGTTGCAGTGAAGAGTACTCCAAAACAGGACTTGGCTGGACGGTGTTTCCTGGCTCAGCACAGAAGCGCAATGACATGCAGAGCAAGATCATGCAAAGGTCAGAACACTGAGGGGGGACATCACAGGCTAGTTGTACGCATGCTGAATGTGCCATCTTTCCAAGCATGCCGAGTGTGCCATCTTTCCAAGCATGCCGAGTGTGCCATCTTTCCAAGCATGTTGCAACGTGCTTCATCAAAACTACTTTCTTTCCACATTTGAATGTTACGAGAGCAATGGAGAGGATCAATGCTGGAGGTATGTTTGTTGCAGAAGTAAGGCCGGTGAGGATGCATGCAGTTGCTTTGTAAGTAGGAAGGTGTTTGAGCTGACAGGCTTGTTTTCATCACTCTGCGCAACACTGAGGACTGTTTTAGTGTAGATTTTGGCAACATTCCGGCATTTCACCATCATCGGGTCAGTGTCGAAGCTGTGCAAAGGAGCAACTGAATATACGGCCAGCTTTTCAGAGCAGGAAGCGTGTGCCAATGTGTCGTGCATGTCAACGTGCTGTGAATTGTAATGAAATTTGGTGTCAGAGCTGAACTATAAATCCAATAGGTACATGATATGATTACAAACAAAATACTGTAGCACTGTGTGCTCCCTTGATCATCATCCACACTGTATTCTGGTTGAGGTAGCTGGGGCGGTACAACTTTTTAGGGAGAACTTTGACAGCGTTTCACGTTTATCGGCAAGGCAGAGATAAACTATGAAATATATTCTGATCATATTCATACTTGCCGAGCAGGGCACTGCAGGTGTGGAAGCATGAAACACCCGGGTTGCAATGACTATCTCTGCTGTATGTGGGTATGTGTGCCTGGGTCACGCGACATGCAGCTCAAGGTTGCACTTGCCCCTTGCCTTCACCGAGGAGTCACTTCACAGTTCTGTTGAAGGCGGCACGGTATTCCCCACACCTGTACTGCAAGGTAGGACAGGATCGCGGAGTACTTGCAGTTAAACATGATGCAGCAGTGCAATGTTGTGTATGCACACCCTGGGAGTCAAGCTGCCACCTTGCTTCAGTGACCGCATGTAGTGTTGTGAGGCTGATCGATTACCCTCTTACCGCCTAGGAGCTGCTTTCACACCTTGATCCTGGAGGGTGGTGGCGTTTCTTCAGATGCGGAAAAGTCAATCCGACTGTCTTTACCGCCATACGAACCGTGATTCCATTTATTCTTTGGATCTGAACGTGCTGAATGTGTAGTGGTCATTGAAAATATGTGACAAAAATGATCATTTCTTGGCCGTAGCACCGGGATTTCAGGTAGTCCCGTCAAATGGGATATTTCACCAGAAATGAATATCATTGACGGAAACCCTGCTTTGTGCAAAATGGGGGTCAACTTTTATTGAAATAAGGTCTGGCCATAGTCCGACCATGGCCCCACTAAGGTCCGACCATGGCCTGGCAGGGACGGACTGGGTGCTATGGCTCTGCACATCATACATTCCAACCACTGGTTATTTTATTATTTTAAGTGAAAGATGCTGCTTGTGATGCTTATGATTCACCGTAATGCCGTCCTTTCGTGGCTGCTGCACTGTGTACTGGCTATTATCATGCAGGTTGCACCTGGAACACTTCACTGGTCACCATGATAGCCTCTAGCATAGCACTGGAGGCAAGCAGTGTGGGTGTGGACATAGGGCTCACACCAGTACTGAACATGTTCACTGATCCCAGGTCAGTACAACAACTGCATGTACAATGCTGCTCAATGAAATCCGACGCCACGTGTCAAGTGCTTGCCAGGCACTGTGCAGCCCTATATATGTGAACGACTGCGCTGGGCACTGGTGCACGGTGCAAACTTGACTCGCGCAATCAGATTTCATTGAGGAGCACTGTATGGATCACTAGATGGACTCTACCACAGACATCCTATTTTGTGCACGGCTTGTAATACATGTTTTTTTTTATTAAGTTGAAGTTCAGAAGGAAATAATACTATACTCAAATTAACCCGATTATTCGAAGTAATCTCTCAAAAGTGACTTCGTCTATTCCAGCCGTTTCTTTAGCGGAAACCATGTACGTTGGAAGGTGACATTTGCTGGCATGATGTCTCCTCGAACAAAGACATGATGCAAAAAGAAACTGCCCCTCAAATAGAGGAAGACTGGCACCAACACTTAAAAAGCATATTGCGTTCTTGTCTCCGAGGAAACTGTCTACTTATCATATGGGTCTCTGTTAGGCGATCCTGAGCAAGTGCATGAGCCTACCAAAAGGACAATGTCTTTGCCTCGCCGGTGTGTTTGTGCACAATGTGCTTTGAAACACTCAAGGGAGAGGGAGAGGAGAGGGTGATGAACTGTTTAGAAGCCGTGGAAACCCACCATCAGAAATTAGTTTCCGAAATCATTCCGACTACTGACTACTGACTAGGTGTTATAGAGAGACTGGGTCCTATTGATGATGAGAACAGCAATGCAGTGCCAACATTGACAATGCAGTAGATAGTCACGCAGCCAGTGTTAATCTACTACCTGAATACAATTTCCATCCAATTCCCGAGTCCAGCTAGTCCGACCAGAGGTCTCGGAGTCAGCACCGGATGCGCGTACCAGGAAGGGGTGAGGGCGGGTTGAGGGGGAGAGGAATGTAGTACTAAAATCGCACCATAAAGTAGAAAATCAAATACAGGTGTAAGGCGTGTGTACAGTGTTATGGTTCTTAGTTGATCTTAGTTGCTGTCTATGGCCCACAGCCGGTCCTTCTGGCGAAGGTGCTTCCAGGCAGCTGCCTTGAAGGCAGGCATACTCTTCAACGGTAATTCTTGCCGGAAGAGAGTAGGAGGGTAGGCAGTACCGTTCACCGATGAGGCGGTGAATGGGAAAGATCTCCTGATGCAATCTGGAGCACCTGGTGGAAGTGGGTTGATGAGTTGGTGCTTATGGACTGGCACATGCTGACTGCGTGTTCCTGGGGTATGAACCCTGGGGGCAGGTTTGTACTGAAGTACTTCAAACTAGCGGAAATATGGCTTGGTGTAGCATACCTGCCAAGCATCCCGATTTTCGGGATTATCCCGCAACTTTGGGTGAACTCCCGCGATCCCGAAATTCCTGTCGATTATCCCGGAAATCACTGTCACACGAAGCAAAATCTTGATCTTGTTCTTGGAGCACTTCCAGTTCAAGTGACTGTGTCTAGCTGTCCTTGTTGATTCTGTACCGCCATAGCTGTAGAACCAGTGGATTTTCTAGTACTCCTACCATGAACAATCTCCAAACCTCTTTGAGTCTCGAACATGTGGAAAATGCTATGTACATGCATATATCATCACCCGGTGTCATAAAATTTAATGTTGGTGTCATCATTTAAAAGTTGAAAACGGAATTTTGGAAAAAAAAGTATGGTATATCCCGAAAAATCAAGGCAAATCCACTGATTTTGCCCTGGTGATCCAGAAAGAGCACTCTCAGTACTTGACAGGTGTGGTGTAGACTAGCTTGTTGAATGTGGAAGCATGCTTGTGGTGACTCTCTGGCATTCTGTGTTGGCAATTAGATTTGGTCGACACTCTGAAGGCTTCTCTGAGAACCCAACCTTGTCGGCAGCATACGCCAAGGCCGCGGTTGCAGGATACCAAGGTGAGAACACAGGTCCTACTGGTCGACAGTAAAATTACACAGTGGCGGATCCAAGGGGGGGGGGGGTGGGGGTTCGAAGGTTCTGCAAAGCAGAGCGGCAGTAGGGCGGCACAACGCAGAAAAGTGTATGAAGAATGCAAAGCAATGTAAAAAGAAGGTGCGGTGGATAATATAGGAACACAAAGCAATGCAAGAGAAAAATTGAACGCAATGGCGGAGGTGGATAAAATGAACGCAATGGTGAAGGTGAATAAAATGTGAATTGTGAAATGTGAATTGTGAAAGAAGGTGAGACTGTCCAAAGGAAGATGTGGTTATAAGCTTATTTCAGTACTATTAAAGGAGTACCTCATCAGACCATTGGAGTCTAGAATGGTGGAGCAGTCTCTTATCAGTATAATTTTTGTGTGCAGGTGAAAACAACTAGGGGTGTAAAAAGAAGCAGCCGGGTAGGTGTGATTCTCAGACATGTTGAGGTGACTAGCCAGGCTTTTCGTCTTTTACCAGGCGATAAATGGTGCCTGGCCCAAAATGGTGTCAAGTTTGTGTTTAATCCACAAGGTTTTTTACACCTTACTTAGATCGGTTAGACCTGGATGATATGGGAGTATGAGTGGCGGTGTGGTGTTGTTTTTTAGAGCGAGTGGGTCGTTTGCGATGAGTAGAGGATATGGCTGCGTTAACTACTGACGTGGAGTAGCCACGTTCGATTAGTTTAGCTGCTAGAGAGGAGCGAGTACCTAAAGAGGTGGTTCATAGATCCTCTATCCGCTCTGATCATATCCCCAGGTGCCATTGCCTTCCAAGTATGGGAGGGGTGGGATGATCTGGGAGAGATATATTGGAATTTGTTTGTTTGTTTAAGGTTAATTTTGGATTCAATTATGTAAAAATGAATACAGGTTGGAATGTCAAACTATTAGAATGCATGTAAAGTGAAGTCCACGTCCCGACCGGTTTCGCTGTCTATAGCTCGTCAGGGGACGCTTAAAAAGAAAGCCGTGGACTAAAAATTAGAAATGTGAGTACTTTTACATTGGCGGCCTCAGCACAAGTCCATACACTCACGCATTTTCGCTAGCACAAGTCTAGGTCCTCTGCCGAACCAAAACCAACCCAAAAACCCACTATGTTCCAAACATAGGGTTTTGTAGTTGTCAGTTGTTATGCCAACAGTAGTGGAGCTTTTATCCGCTCTACACACCACAAGATTGGTGTTACGAAGAGTTAGGAGGGCTTTTAGTTCAGGTGGTGTGAGATTGTTATTTCTGGGTTTGGGTTTGTAGTTTTGTAGAGTAGTGCCAGGGTGCATACTAAACTCAATAAGTTCGATAGGAATAGGGTTGAGCGGTGGTGTCCAATTAGATTTGGCAAAATTCTAGAATATTGATTTTTAGCGCGTGGCTGATCCATGAAGTATGCATGGACGTGTAGATTACGCAGAAATCTAGGGACATTATCTGCCCAGGATTTGTGTGGGAGAGTGTTAGTGCGAGGAACGAATTTAAGATCGAGATTAGGATGTCGCGGGCGGTGTCAGAGATTTCAATGTCCCCGATCATCGTGACCTGTGTGGTGTTTTTAGATTCGTTGAAAATTAGTTCTGCTGCACTTTTTTTCAATCTCTGGCATTACTCTACAAAACTACAAACCCAAACCCACAAATAACAATCTCACACCACCTGAACTAAAAGCCCTCCTAACTCTTCGTAACACCAATCTTGTGGTGTGTAGAGCGGATAAAAGCTCCACTACTGTTGGCATAACAACTGACAACTACAAAACCCTATGTTTGGAACATAGTGGGTTTTTGGGTTGGTTTTGGTTCGGCAGAGGACCTAGACTTGTGCTGGCGAAAATGCGTGAGTGTATGTATGGACTTGTGCTGAGGCCGCCAATGTAAAAGTACTCACCTTTTTAATTTTTAGTCCACGGCTTTCTTTTTAAGCGTCCCCTGATGAGCTATAGACAGCGAAACCGGTCGGGACATGGACTTCACTTTACATGCATTCTAATAGTTTGACATCCCAACCTGTATTCATTTTTAAATAATTGAATCCAAAATTAACCTTAAACGAACAAACAAATTCCAATATATCTCTCCCGGATCATCCCACCCATCCCATACTTGGAAGGCAATGGCACCTGGGGAGATGATCAGAGCGGATAGAGGATCTATGAACGAAGCCACCTCTTTTGGTACTCGTTCCTCTCTAGCAGCTAAACTAATCGAACGTGGCTACTCCACGTCAGTAGTTAACGCAGCCATATCCTCTACTCATCGCAAACGACCCACTCGCTCTAAAAAACAACACCACACCGCCACTCATACTCCCATATCATCCAGGTCTAACCGATCTAAGTAAGGTGTAAAAAACCTTGTGGATGAAACACAAACTTGACACCATTTTGGGCCAGGCACCATTTATCGCCTGGTAAAAGACGAAAAGCCTGGCTAGTCACCTCAACATGTCTGAGAATCACACCTACCCGGCTGCTTCTTTTTACACCCCTAGTTGTTTTCACCTACACACAAACATTCTACTGATAGGAGACTGCTCCACCATTCTAGACTCCATTGGTCTGAGGTACTCCTTTAATAGTACTGAAATAAGCTTATAACCACGTCTTCCTTTGGACAGTCTCACCTTCTTTCACAATTCACATTATATCCACCTTCACCATTGCGTTCATTTTATCCACCTCCGCCGTTGCGTTCAATTTTTCTCTTGCATTGCTTTGTGTTCCTATATTATCCACCGCACCTTCTTTTTACATTGCTTTGCATTCTTCATACACTTTTCTGCGTTGTGCCGCCCTACTGCCGCTCTACTTTGCAGAACCTTCGAACCCCCTAAAATTCACAAATGTACTATTGGAAACCATGCGCATGTACATGTATCAGCTATTGAGTTTTGGGAAAACTGCCCCCCCCCCTGTAGAGATCTCTGGATTTGCCCCTGCTACAGGTGAAGGTGAATGAAGAGGGCTTGGCACGCAAAGCTAGCGACTTCCGGTACTTTCTACCGCGCATAAGAATTCAAGTTCTTCCAAGCACGCCATAATTATAATTATGATGTCATGATGATGGGCATCATGCTTCAGAGTAGAATTCTTGAACAGAAATGGTCAGATTTGGAATTGTTCTGCCCTGTGTCCGGAAAAGAAGGTCATGTGTGTTCTCCATCATTGCCATGCCTGCCTACATCTTGTGTGTTACTTATCCAGTGGGGTGCAGACAGGCATAATGGGATGCGGGTCTAAGACCATGATTAGAAAATAGAGGGCAGCACGCTCAAGTCCTGCTTGGAAGCGGAAGGATTATTTTCCAGCCGTGCTGCGACCCACAGTTAACACTTTTGGTGGGTCTGATCTACTCGCCTCCCACCACTTCAGGAGCTGCATCTGCGCCTTAGATCTTTGCAGGGTGATGGCATTCCTACGGTTACGAAAAACTGGGCCTGTAGCAGAGTCTCACGCGAACCGCGAATGATTTTACATCATTTTAGTGGAATGTAGTTTGATACTTGTGTGTACTTTAGAGAGGGCTGGATATCCGGCCAACACTTTTTCTGCTTCCAACATTAATATTTATTTTCTTTGTTGCCGACCACTATAGGTGACAACGGCACGGGACCTTTGTCATACTTGGATCATAGCAAACATTTCGTGTCACTGGCCAAGCACTATGCTGCGTATGGAAACGCGGCCGGCGGGCAAAACGCCGGGCCGTCTCATTTCGACATGCAAACACTGTTTGATATCTATCTCAAGGTACAGAAACTCCTAGCAAAGCAGTAGGCAAGTTGGCACGCATTATGAATGGACATCTATTGCCTCTTGAGTATACGGAGGCTCGCAACAAGGATGATGTCATCGCTGGTAATGTAAAGCAGAAATCGAAGCCGAAAGTATAGGTATTGCTGTTTTGTGTTGTATGATTCTTCAGTGACCCATATTTGGAATTATATGATTCTTCAGTGACCCATATGTGGAATTATATGATTCTTCAGTGACCCATATGTGGAATTATATGATTCTTCAGTGACCCATATGTGGAATTATATGATTCTTCAGTGACCCATATGTGGAATTATATGATTCTTCAGTGACCCATATGTGGAATTATATGATTCTTCAGTGACCCATGTGTGGAATTATATAATTCTTCAGTGACCCATATGTGGAATTATATGATTCTTCACTGACCCATATGTGGAATTCACAGTGGTGTTATACTCTCTTGTGTTTCCGATGTTCATTTGTGTGTTGTCTCTCAGCCATGGCAAGCATTTGCCATGCATGGTGGCAGAGGAGCGATGGCCAGCCATCAAACTGTGAATCATTTACCATGCCATGGCAACCCGTATTTGGTCAATTCCATCTTAAGAGAAACATTTGGGTTCGGTAAGTACTAGACAGTAAACAATGACACAGTGTATGCTTGCGTGTGATGAGCCTTGCTATTCTTGCCTGACTGAACCTGACTAAGACTAAGCCGGGCTAGGCAGTACAGTAGAGGCAGTTTGTGTGAGAAAGTAGAATGCCGGTCACGGTCAAACCATGACTTGTGCATATACATGCATCTGGTGCCATGTTACCTTGTAGATAATAATTGTAGATATTATGCATCATGCCATTCATGTGCTTTAGCTGTGCGAGGCATTGCACTGCCACATATGGATACAAATCCATACGGTGTATTTCGTTAACTAGTAGTGTGCGCATGTGCATGCGTGTGTGTGTGTGTGTATGTGTGAAAAAATAGGGAGTCACTGGCCAGAAAAAGCCACTTCAATCAACTGTGTGGTGGATACCAGGCTAAAATTAGTGGCGGTCAATTCATCAGCCCTGCAAGCTGTTGAATGGTGTAATCCCAGCAAAAGTTGCTATGTCTAACATAGCTGTTCGCTTTCATCGCTTCCGTGATGGGCATGTCTGAGTTTGAGTCTGAGTGTGTGTGTGTGTGTGTGTGTGTGTGTGTGTGTGTGTGTGTGTGTGTGTGTGTGTGTGTGTGTGTGTGTGTGATGTGTTTATGGTGTGTTTGCTGGCTGCAGGTAATGGCAGTATTACGAGTGATTGCAACGACATATCCGTCCTTGCACAGTACCGAATTGCAGCCAATGCTACGCAAGCGGCCGCAAAGGTAGTAAACGGATGGCCACGGTTGGCCCATATGTTGTAGTCTTTGGACGCTGAGTCAACCGGTCTTGGTCCGAGAATGCTACGATGTAGCGTTCGTTTGGCTCTTATTTCCAATCGAGCATGGTTGAATAAGCGGTCACGTGTTCATGCATACACCAGTCACCTGGTCACTGTGCCTGAAGGGTACAACAAACAGCCTGTTTGGGCGCGATCCTGTCACTCGAGTTGAACTCGAGTTGAACCTTGGTGTGAAAGTTGTAGCCTGCAGGCACGGTGACCAGGTGACTAGTGTACGCATGAGCACGTGACCGCTTATTCAACCAAGTTCACTGCCTTCTCGGATCAAGACAAGTCGACTCGGCGTCCAAAAGAATAACATATGGGCCAATCGCTGTCATCCATGCTTTTATAAGAATTAAATGGCGCTTTTAGTGACATTTTGCATACAAATCCCCATCTAGTAGGGCGCAGTCACCCAGTTTCGGTGGAAGTTGTGAGTTTGATTGGGCATAAAGGAGGAAGGGAGCGTCTCAGCTTCCTTGGACCAAGACCATTCGACTCTGCACCGCGAAGACTACAACTGGTGAAATTATGATTTTAGGCTTAACTTCCCCTTTAAAGAAATATGTGTTTTCAACGGTTTGTTCAGGGTCTCCAAGGTGGCGTTGACATAGACTCGATGTGTGGCCATGATCCATCACTGCATAGCTACAATAGACTGGGGGATGCCCTCAGTGATGGGCTCATCACGGTATCCGATATCGACACTGCTGCAGGACATATTCTCGCAGGGAAATTTGGTGAGTCCATGAATGTTGATTTGATCGCTGCTTGTGTGTGCACTCGCTCACATATGTTTGTGTGTGTGTGTGTGTTTGTGTGTGTGTGTGTGTGTGTGTGTGTGTGTGTGTGTGTGCACGCCCACACATGTGTGTGTGTGTGTGTGTGTGTGTGTGTGCGTGTCTGTTGCTGGAGCAGTGTCAACCAGCCCAACGAAATGTTCCTTATCAGATGCAATGATCGTCAAATGTGATTGGAAACTTGCGGCTGCCAAATATACAACTATCTGAAGTCCAAGACCCTTGGCTGTGAATGCTGCTTAACTCTGCTCTCCTTCTTGTCCAACGTGTTGTGTTGTTGCGCAGCTCTGCGGTTGTTTGATGAACCACTGGTCAATGACACAGCTCCCTCTGTTCTCAACACGCCGGAACACCAGATGCTGGCGTACGAGGCAGCACTCCAGGGCATGACCATTGCCAAATATCCCACTGGACAATGGCCGCCGATTGCATCAACCGGTGATGCGTACATTGCCGTTTTGGGGCCCAATGGCGGGTGCCCGGATGAAGAGAGCTCATTTGAGATAGGTGAACTGGCTGGCGTCAACTTAGAGCATGGAGCAGAGTATGCACAGTCTGTATCCTCTCCATCACGCTCATCTTCAGCTGCCTCGCACTGCGATGCCCAAACCAACATGGCCGGCCCCAACAGCCAGTACGGCGACGTCGACATTAAGACAGTGGCCACGTATCTGAAGGAGAAAGTCAACGGCTCGACGGGGCGTGTGGCCTACTCTAGAGGCTGCGAGATTGGCAACTCGAGCACGGCGGACTTGGAGAAGGCACTTCAATTGGCTGCAAACGCTACTCACGTTGTGGTGGTGAGTACAGTGAAGCTTTAGAATATCCTGGATATATAATCATATAACACACTATTCTAAAGGATAAAAGCGGGCCCCATACGGTTCGTATGGCCACAAGACCGAGACTCTATACCTACCGGTTTATGGCTTCAGTCAGGAACACTGTTTTCCATACAGTGTGTCCTTGTGACAAGCTGTCATCGTAAAACAGGTTTCAAGGGCTATAGACGTATAAAGTACGGTTTTGAGGATCCTGCATAAAATGGTGTAGCAGTCATTTGACCTTGGATACTCGTATGCATTAGCTTGGGACGGAGTTTGCATCTTGGTGGTACGTTGCACATTGGCTTGACTGCACTGTGTGTAACGTCTCTTCTACACGATGTTCCTCCGTACGCATAAACGTCATAGCTTTGTATGTTAGTTCAGGAGTAAAACATTGTTGCATATCAGCATTGGTGAAACAAGGCTAGAGCCATCACAAATATAACACATCTCCCCGACACAGTCCCTTGGTACGGGTACGAGCATGGTATTGTTGTTTGTTGTTGTTTGTATTCTTCATTTAGAGTGGGAAGTCCAAAACAGGCCCTAGCCTAATAACAATGGTCCACTAGTATAGTGAGGGAATGCTGTATATCTGTGCATAGGGATCAGTGAGTGTAACAGCAACTAGTAGGGAAAGAAAAAGAGAGAAGAAAAACAACTCAAAACAGGAGTTGCGACTTGCATAGGAAGAAAATAATGGAAAGAGCAGTGCATACAGCATTTGTAAAGAGGCTGTTAGATATTGCATACGTCTTCACTCTGTACATTGTCTCTGATTTGACAGCTGCACTTTCGATGCATTTCTAGTATTTATTGCTACTGTGTGTTACCGTCGGACAACACTACGATTTATTGTTACATGTACGTTTTATGTCAAGTCAACCCTGTTCCCATTTGTTTTCTAGTTCTATACTTACTGCCATGACTTGTCCCGTTTATGGTTATACAGTCTTCTTCTTCTCCCGTTGTATTGCTTTCGTTTACCGGAGACTTCTACGGTATGTCTCTATTCGCCTCAACGCTGTCCTTATCCTGACACTAGCATTTTCTGCGTCGCGTACGGCTGGTGGGAATATCTACCCCAGCCGTCGTGATGTAGACGCTTCCTCACCATTACTTCTTAGAGGACAGTCACGAGTTCGAGTATCTCTGATACTAATGATAATGATTCTTACTGAAGTATGAGGAGAATTGTTTCCGAGTGGAAAGACACTGAGTGTCTATGTGTAATAACTAAATGAGCTCAACGAAGAGCCAAAACGTCCTTTAGGATTCTACTACTACTAGTACGGGCAGAACCAGAGTAGGATCTCTAAAAGAGGCTTATTTATTTACTACCAACTTTGCAGTACATGTACATGTACATGTACATGTATGTGTTATTGCATAGTCGATTGCTGCTGATGTTGCATGCTCTCCTATTCGTTCAGGTGGTCGGAGATTCTCTAATGTCCTATGGCGAATGGCATGATCGTGACTCGCTGGACCTTCCTGGTGGCCAGCTGAAACTCATCGAACAAGTGAAGAATGTAACCAAGGCAAAAATCATTCTTGTCGTGACGAGCGGGGGACCGGTGACGTTCGGTGACAAGTAAGGACAGACCGAGGAAACGTTTAGAAACTTTACTTTTTGAACTTACCATCCATTCGTCTAAAACTGTTCCACTGGCTTTTGAAAGCCTGATTTGCTTTGTCATGTATACCTGGCAGGGTTTTTAACTTCTTATCCTTTGATGTTTCCAGTACTAGTGTCCTAACAAACCGATAGCATTAAAAAATGTTACTGCAGTGTACAGAAAAAAGGGGAAACAAAAACAAAAGCAAAACCGTGAAAATCATCCCAATGGCCGTTTAGGTGATACGTGAGCTGTTCCCCAGAGTGGTATGCACTGCAACCGGCATAGGTGTGTTGGCTGCCTGCCGCTGAGGCGCTTGCATACATTAATGCTGTACGATACATGTGTTTGCCTTGCCTGTCCTGTTCCTTGCTTCTTTGCGCGCCGTGTGTAGGAATGCAGTACTGGACATGGCTGACTACGTGTTGATTGCGTGGAGGTCGGGGCAGATGGGTGGTGTTGCAATTGGTGACGCTATTCTTGGCCACGCTGAACCAACGGGACGATTGGCACAGGGATGGCCAAGGAATGTGGGACAGGTACGCCCATATTGGACGAGTATTCTTCTTCAGTGAAACTAGGGGTGAAAGTTGGCACTGAGATCCCGAGTTCGAGTACTCTGATTTTCTCTGATCGAATATTCGAGTATTCGAGTATTCTTCATCTCCTAAAAATTGCACACCAAGGGCCTTAAAATCACATGATACAACCCTGATTGAACCGAGTGGCAGTCATTTTTCTCGGGTATAGTGGTTGGTGGGTCATTTGGGCTCTCTCTACTCGTGAACAAATGTTCACCACACCGTCTGCACATCAATATCTGCCGACTGCTGCTCTGAAACCGCAGATTTCTGTGGTAAATGCATGTACCATGTATGAACGAGTACTCTGATTTATTCCGAGTACGATTATTTTTGAAAAAACCGA
The DNA here is from genome assembly GCF_964019385.1 of Sycon ciliatum. Taxonomy (NCBI): domain Eukaryota; kingdom Metazoa; phylum Porifera; class Calcarea; order Leucosolenida; family Sycettidae; genus Sycon; species Sycon ciliatum. Next base: position 23,425,576 of record NC_088650.1, read on the forward strand.
GCGAGTACTCGAGTATTCGGTATAATTGTTTCACCCCTAAGTGAAACCATTGCAATTGTCTGCTGCAGCACTGGACAACAACATGGCAGTCGGATCCACTGAAGAACAATTCAATGCTTTTCTTTTCTTTCCAGCTGCTCATAAGATGAATGCGCATTGGATGGTGTGATGTACTGCACAGGTGAATGGGGCATCAAGTCCTTGGCTACAGCAGATTCGTGGTAAATGGGTAGCCAATGCACGCGGACAAACGGTAGACCCAGACGGACGACGCTATGACGACTACAAGGGAAGTCTGTCCACTCCTCTCTTCCCGTTTGGCTATGGCTTGTCATTGTCTGAGTTCAAGTTTGACGCACTCAAGGCCACCAAGACAGGAGATGAGAAAGCTCCACTAATGGTGAGTAACATCACAGTCATGTGTGCGTTGCGTGTGTTGTACTTCAAAAGTATGTGTGTGTGTGTGTGTGTGTGTGTGTGTGTGTGTGTGTGTGTGTGTGTGTGTGTGTGTGTGTGTGTGTGTGTGTGTGTGTGCGTGTTGTTTTGTGCTCCTTGGGAGCAGGTTACACTTTCTGAGCTCCGTGTTCTTGGCTTTCTCCCAAGTTTTCTGCCTGCCCAGGGCGACTCTGGCGTAGCCAGAGTCGACCCTGGAGCACCCTCGCACACTGCCAAGGTAGTGCTGCATGATTGGAGCGCGGAATCGCGATGTAGCTTGCAGGACAATTTACTTCGATATTGTCACTGCTGCGTCGGCCGTGGTCCACCACTCGCAGTGGAGTAGCTGTCCCTCGAGTGCTGTGAAGAATCCAAGCTCGAAGAATGCAGTGGTGGGAATTGCGGATTGGCTGGTGGAGTGCTGGAACAACTCGTTGTTTTCAGTGGAGTGGACGAGCGAGTGCGGAGAGGAAGGTCCCAATGGCGGAATGGTGGGAATTGAAACTTCAATCTTTCGTCGTCATGAGTGCACTGGTCAAGCGTTGTGGAAGTCTGTCGGATTTGTGAGGCCTTGCCCTGCCGCTTACATCGTCAACGTGGAAGAACTGCTAGTGGAGTCCTGGTGGGATTTCGGATGCCCACACTCCTTTTGCTTGGTGGATTCTTTCGTGGACAGTGTTTTTTCGTGACGTGAAATTTTGAATTTTTTTTCCTTCCTGTTCATTTTCAGTCGTTGTCACTGTAGCTGTCAGGTTGTTGTTACAGTATAGCAGCCGTCTGTTCTGCTCCATTGTTTCATCTGTTTTGCCAGTTCTGCTAGCTGATCCTCTTTATTTGCCACTGCCCCTCATAGTGCTCATGCTTGGGTGGAGGGCGGCGTGACCCGTTTAGGGTAGCTGTATCATAGTAGTAGTAGTAGTAGTAGTAGTAGTAGTAGTAGTAGTGGTGTGTGTGTGTGTGTGCGTGTTGTGTGTGTTGTATGTGCGTGTGTGTGTGTGTGTGTGGTGTGTGTGTGGGGGGGGGGGGGTTAAACTTGACTGATCTAAAGTATGTTAACACCAGCTGTAGTCTGCTTCTAGCATGTGGATGCTTCAATGGAGGCTCAATACCAGTAAGACTGTCCATCTCCACCAAACGTTTTCACACTTCCTCAACCTCAACCTCAACCGGTGGTAGCTCTCTCATACACTGATAGGGTAAGAAGAACCTGCCACTGCAAAGGTCAAGTCTGCCACTGCAAAGGTCAAGTCTGCCACTGCAAAGGTCAAGTCTGCCACTGCAAAGGTCAAGTCTGCCACTGCAAAGGTCAAGTCTGCCACTGCAAAGGTCAAGTCTGCCACTGCAAAGGTCAAGTCTGCCACTGCAAAGGTCAAGTATGCCACTGCAAAGGTCAAGTATGCCACTGCAAAGGTCAAGTATGCCACTGCAAAGGTCAAGTCTGCAACTGCAAAGGTCAAGTCTGCAACTGCAAAGGTCAAGTCTGCAACTGCAAAGGTCAAGTCTGCCACTGCAAAGGTCAAGTCTGCCACTGCAAAGGTCAAGTCTGCCGCGCGTACAATGCCACAATGCAGCAATGCCATTGGTGTTATCACTCCACGTTTCATGCTTGTAACGCAATCAGCAGGAAAACACGGTGCGTGGTGTTGATCATGCTATCATGCCACCGAGCAAGGCATCAGCATTATACTTCACTTTGAAGTTTAGTTTAGTGTTCTAGTGTTATATTGCCAGCCATGCTCTCCAAGCACAGTTGCGCTTGGTGAAATCCGCCCCGAAGTGCAAAGCTGGCGCCCTGGACTACCGTATTTTTTTTCGTATTTTCCCTTTCGAACTTAGCAGCCACATGAGTACTAACTTTCGGCGGTGGTACTATCTTTCGGGGAGTACTTTTTTATGGGGGTAAATGGCACGCAGTGGGAAGCCTGCGCAACTCTAGTGTCCGTGCATATGGTGTATGTACTGTACGGTGTCTGTACATGTAGGACGGGTACGGACTTACTATCTTTCGGGGGGAACTGTCTTTCGGGGTGATAACCTCGGCAGTGGAAAGTGTATTTTTATAAGGGGTACTAAGTCATTGGGGAGAACTAACTTACGGGGAAATACGGTAGTTCCGATCACATCATTGTACTGGAGTATGTGTACCTGAGTACGTCCAGCCTAGCCGCATTCATGCCACTTTCCTGTTCCAGGGCGTCAAGGAAGGGCGTGCTAGTTCGAGTTGAGGGCACCAAATACGCTCTCTGGGTTGGATTTCACCGAGCACAACTGCAAGTGTGCTATGTAGAAGTTGAGCTTGTCATGTGAGGGAGTCGTAAAATACCGACTCCCTGGTCATGATAAGTAAGTAATAGTTAGTACTTGACTCAGACCAAGAGTACATAACCCCAAGAGTGTGCAACTCCAGCTATGGGGTCTGCCACGGCAGAACTTGACATCACGTGATGAACCCGTACACATTATTTGCACTCTGTGCATGATAGATACTGGGTTGTACGCAGCCCAGCTTTGGGTACAACTCTCTTGTGATCACTTTGCACTGTTTGCCAGTATAACCTTTTGAACCATGTCACGTGATGTGAAGTTCTGTCGTCGCAGCACAGCATAGAGGTTGTGCAGGCAGTTGCACACTCTTGGGGGTTATGTACTCTTGCTCAGACTGATAGCCATGGCTGAATGCCATGGGTGGAAGAGCGCAACACTTCACGGTGCAATCCCGCCCCGTGACAATCGTCTGCTCTCCCTGTGTTTGCAGGTTGCCGTTGACATCACGAATACCGGCGACCGCGACGCTACACAGGTAGTTCAGTTTTACGTTCAAGATCCAGTGTTGCCATGGGTACCGTACTGGAAGCGTTTGATTGCGTTCGACAAAGTCTTCCTCAAGAAAGGTGAGCTAATTCTTGTGAACATGGGAAAGGAGCTTGTGCGCAACTGAACAGGAACTCTAAAGTACAATGTAACCTAAAACATGTGTATTTGTCGGGCATGGTCCTTTAATTGGGTGTAAAGACTGCCCCTACTATTCTGACCGCGGGAGCAGGGTTTGTTTCAATAAGCTTGAAATAATTATATTGCTTGTAGTGAAGGCGGCTGCGCTCACGTGCTTCTCTCTCTCTCCCTCTCCCCACCCCCGCGTCACGTTGAGGATGCAGCAACTACCTATCATGTGCCAGTACAGTCATGTAGATAACAGTTACAAACAAACTAAACACCGTAAGTATTTGATCTTGATCCGGCTTTCCAGTACTCTCTGATAAGACTGACCCATTGCGTATCTTTTTCCTACTCAAATCTATTGTTGTTGTATACACGCAAGTTATCACCGGTGTGTCCATGTTTGTACCAGGAGTGGTAAGTCCACTCCCTGGTTTGTACACAACTACTGTATGTTTTCTAGGCATCGAATAACAAACTGTGTGTGTGTGTGCACGTGTGTGTGCACGTGTGTGTGTGTGTGTATGTGTGTGTGTGTGCACGTGTGTGTGTGTGTGTGTGTGTGTGTGTGTGTGGGTGGTGTGTGCACGTGCATGTGTGTCTGTGTATGACATGAACCCCGTTGTTTATATCATACTTTTGTACAGGCGAGAAGCGGACAGTTAGTCGTGCAGTGGACTGGCTGGACTTGTCTCTACACGACACACACTTAGAGCAGAGAATCATGCCTGGCGTGTACACTGTCAGGGTGGGAGACTGTAGCAATACTGATGTTCTCACTACCACCATCACATTTTAATACTACACACATGCCTGGGTCACTGAAAAAATGCGATGAATTACACAGTAACGTGCTGCTGCAGTGCAAGTAACAGTTAGTTGTCCAAGTGGAGTGCAGGGAGTAGTAAAATACCGATATTTTACTACACTCAGACCTCGCTTATCCAGTCCCTTTTTATCCGGATCCCTCGCCGTCCGGAAGAAAATCGTTGGTTACCGATTTACAGCATATGTCATGCATGCATACATACAGTATGTGTGTTCGATTATCCGGTTCCCGCGCCAATCCGGATATTTTTTTGTGGAAAACGGATGTGTGTGGTTAAGAGAGGTCTGAGTGCACTCCCTAGGCCCTGGTACATGGTAGAGTGCATGCAAGCCACACACAGGTAATCTAGCTAGTACTTCACTTTTTCATTCTCAGTCTGGTTGTGTGTTTCTGAACATTCAAGCGATGCCAACGCGGACCCCACGAATATTATTATTCTTGTTGTAAAAAAAAATAGCACCGGTTCGCATACAGGGCGGGTCAGGAGCCGCCTTTCCGCTGCCGTGGGACGCCACACGGAGCTCTTGTTTTTGCTTGAGGAAGGAGAAATAAGCCGGCCAATTCTATCCGAGAAGAACATCTAAGATTTCTAGTCTTGTAACTAGTACATTTGACACCCTTAGCAAAAAACGTTATGTTGTAACGGTATTATCGTAAGGGGGAAAATAACGTGATTTGGGTTCGACCTTTAGCAAGATGCACGCTATTTTTAGTACGCTGTTGCCACGAGAGTAGCTTTGATTTCGCGCGGTACAACCATTTTTGTCACCATATACGCGATACAAGGTGAAATGCGTACGGACTATGCAATATTTGGCCAAAACACGCACCGTTGGTCACAACGATAAATCAGCCCCCATAACGTTTATACGCTGCAGCTTCAACGCTATTTGGGTGATCAAGGTACGAGTACCGTAAAAAATAGCGTTACCGTTGTTTGCTATTAAAGAATGTCTATGGTACTCCTTCTCACGTAGGTTGTTGTTGTTTCTTTATTTTACTTCACCATATGAACAGGCAAGACTGCCTTCTCACCGGGGCTGTTGGCCCACGGCTCTCACAATATGATGAAAATGTTTAAAATGTGTATGAAGAAGAAAGGAACGGAAAAGAAGATGAAATGAAAGGAAAGAAAACAGTAGGTATTAATTTTATGAAGGGGGGGGGGGTATGAAATGGGTATTATCATAGTTGATGAGAGAAGTATTATATACAATATTCTTGTTCTACAGACTATTAAATTTTAGTACGGGCATTTCATGAGAGTCATGCATGGGCAAGGCAGGATTTGGACTAGGATAGAGGACAAGAACATAATTGATGAGCATCTGTTCAGGCAGAATCTGTGAAGAAGACATAGTAGGCACAACATCGGAGAGCTAGTTGACGAGGGAGATGAGGTCATAGCCAGACAGCAATGCTTGAAACGTGTGGCGTACGTCGCAAGCGCGAATATCAGCAGGGAGAGAGTTCCATGTGGTACTGCCAACAAAGGCGATAGAGCTACGGCCTGAGGGACCAGGTAGGAACGGCACTCTGAGCAGCTGGCTGACCTGACCACGCGTGACACAACTTCTGTCCACATCCGTGGCAATGAGGGAGTAGTAGGATTGGAACAGTGAGCTGGCTCTGCCATGAAGGCAGCGGAAGACGAAGAGAAGCAGACGTTGCACGTACAGCTGGTGGAGCTGAGGCATTGATAGTCTGGCAAATAGGGGAGCAGTGGGTATGTGCACTGTGATAAAAAAACCTCTAATGGAAATAAATTCAAATAATTATAGGGCCTAGTTGTTATGGTGATCATTCACCAGACTTAGCTGCTGCAACAGTTCTCACCATTCAACGGATGTTATCTCTCTCCAGTTTCTCCACCATTTAAAGTTTTGTTTAATGATGCAGGCGACAACACTCTGTTACAGTCGGTGTAGGAAAAAAATTCGGATTGGCTGAGAATAGGGACGTTAAGCAACTCGAAAGTTCGAACTTTTGGTGGCGGTGGTAAAAGTATTCATTCCAGTGTGTTTGGGATGGCCAGAATTTGCAGGCATGATCCTGATCATGGGAGTGGGTTTATAATTTTTTTGAAGTGTTCTAGCTTTCTTCAACTTCAGCTATATTCGATACATCGGTCATGTTGACACACGTGCCATCAAAACTCTTTGGCCAGTCAGTGTTACTTTCCTATGATTCCAATCATCATGCAGTTTTCAAATGAAATAAAATAAAATAGCTAGGTAAATACATGAAATATGGCAAAAAAGCACAGCAATTGAGAAGCAGAATAGCGCAGATAGCATAACAACAGTAAATAAAAACAACGTTACAGCAAAAGCTCGCCTACATGCGGCAGTTTAAAACAATTCATGTACAGCAACCGCGACGACACCAGCAGTATGTTGATACGACCAGCGTCATAGAGAATTTACAAATACATCTTTCATACCGGCACAACACCAGCTGAGTGTGAACAGTATCAAGCATTCTAACTCAACTATACGTCTCTGGGGTGGTTATAGTGCACTGAGCAGCTTCTCAAGTTCTGTAATTTCGCTGCGAATCTCCACCTCGGATTCCAGTTTGCTCAGCTGCAGAAAACACAGAAATGTGTACAACACATGTATCCGCCATGCCACTCATATAAGTTGCAGATGGCAACTCATATAAGTTGCAGATGGCAAACTCTTGTTTCCGCATGAGGAAGGAGAAAGAAGCTGGGAAATTATACTGGAAAAGAAAATCTGAAATTTCTGGCCATCCAACTTCTTCTGGGCTTGCTGATGGCTGAACTCTTGTTGTTTCTGCTTTAGAGTTCAGCAAGTGTTTTCTTCTTGAACTCTTGTTGAGTTCAGCAAGCGTTTTCTTCTAGGCTTGCCGATGGCTGAACTCTTGTTGTTTCTGCAGAGTTCAAGCAAGTGTTTTCTTCTTGGCTTGCTGATGGCTGAACTTTTTGTTTTTGCAGAGCTCAGCAATGGCTGAAGTCTTGTTGTTTCTGCTTTAAGTTTAGAGAAGTTAGAAAAGCTAAAATTTCTTTTTTCCGGCTTCTTTCTCCTTCATTTTTTTCCCGGCTTCTTTCTACTTCTTCATGAAACAAGAGAATTTTCCGGCTTCTTTCTCCTTCTTCATGCAGAAACAACAAGAGTTCTCCTTCCTCATGCAGAAATGCAGAAACAACAGCCATGACTGTTATTTCTACACTTGCTGAACTCTGATTGGCTTGAGACCAGAGAAACAACAAGAGTTCTCCTTCCTCATGCAGAAACGCAGAAACAACAGCCATGACTGTTATTTCTACACTTGCTGAACTCTGATTGGCTTGAGACCAATCAGAGTTCATCTCAGGTGTGAAGTTCAGAGCCAGGACAGGCTATAAAAGTAATCATTCCAGGAGGGGATGGTGGTCGGGGTTTGGGATGGCTTTTTTCCAGCTTCTTTCTCCTTCTTCACACAGAAACAACAATGCAGGAACAACAAGAGTTCTCCTTCGTCATGCAGAAACAACAAGAGTTCTCCTTCGTCATGCAGAAACAACAAGAGTTCTCCTTCTTCATGCATCCCCTCCTGGAATAATTACTTGTATAGCCCATCCTCAGCCAATCAGAGTTCAGCAAGTGCCCTCCTGGAATGAGTACTTTTATAGCCCATCCTGGCTCTGAACTTCACACCTGAAATGATTGGTCAGCCGCCCTCAGCCAATCAGAGTTGAGCAAGTGTTCTTTTCTTCTTGTTCCCTCGAGCAGGAACAAGCCAGAAAATTCTCCAGGAGAAGTGTACACTACATGTATAGAGATAGAGACAAGACATCAGCAAACCGGAGAAGAGAATTCTTCTCCTTGGCTTGCAGATGACTGAACTCTTATTGTTTCTGCATGAGGAAGGAGAAAGAAGCTGGAAAATTATTCTACTGGAAAAGAAAATCCGAAAATGGAAGCTGGGTATAAAATTGTATGATCAGCCCCCGTGTGTACATTGGGTGTCTTACAGTCCATTTCAAAACTATAGACGCGTAGGGTTTTTGAAATATTTCAAATTTGGCTGCAACTTTTCGGAATATTGCTCAGGACCGCTCCACAATTACTCTGATATAGTTTCTAAACGATTGGATAACAGACGCCCAATTTGGAAAAATTTATGCACAAAGTGATCACAGATTTTATGTGGTATAGATGCTGGCGTAAGGTTTTTGCCTAGGTACGCGTCTATAGTTTCGAAATGGTCTGTAGCACAGGTTTGAAAGATACCATTGTACCTGGTCACTTAGTACAGGTTTGAAAGATACCATTGTACCTCTATGGGTGGTGGCCAGTGGTCACTTAGTACAGGTTTGAAAGATACCATTGTACCTCTATGGGTGGTGGCCAGTGGTCACTTAGTACAGGTTTGAAAGATACCATTGTACCTCTATGGGTGGTGGCCAGTGGTCACTTAGTACAGGTTTGAAAGATACCATTGTACCTCTATGGGTGGTGGCCAGTGGTCACTTAGTACAGGTTTGAAAGATACCATTGTACCTCTATGGGTGGTGGCCAGTGGTCACTTAGTACAGGTTTGAAAGATACCATTGTACCTCTATGGGTGGTGGCCAGTGGTCACTTAGTACAGGTTTGAAAGATACCATTGTACCTCTATGGGTGGTGGCCAGTGGTCACTTAGTACAGGTTTGAAAGATACCATTGTACCTCTATGGGGTGGTGGCCAGTGGTCACTTAGTACAGGTTTGAAAGATACCATTGTACCTCTATGGGGTGGTGGCCAGTGGTCACTTAGTACAGGTTTGAAAGATACCATTGTACCTCTATGGGGTGGTGGTCAGTGGTCATGGGTACATGGGATTGCATTCAGAGGGTACCATCAAGAGTACTACCATGTAACCAATAGTGTGCAACTCCTACTTTAGAGGCGATGGGCTTGCCAAGTTGGAATATGTTGACTATGGACTCCTCGCAGTACCCATGCATATACACCATGCAAATGGCCAACCCCACCCCAATCATACAAGAACAGACCTGTCCACTTTCCAGGGGCTTTCCCTCCTTCTGCGCAGCCCTGATCTTCTCAATCTGTTGCAGTTTCTTATTTAGTGCTCGTAGTCGCTTCTCAGATTCCGTGAGTTCCACTGGCGGACCTTGAGACGCTGCTGGCGTCGATCTTGGTGTTGTGCCACCTGATTCAGCTGCTGGTGGTGCCGAAGGCCTTGCTGCCGCGGTGGCTGCTAAACTGGCCGCTGCACGCTCAAATCCTTCGCTGCAAGGACCGAATACACAGAAAAAGATTTAAAAAAAGACTACTGAGTATCTGAAAGTTTTCAGGGAAACAAAATACAGCTAAAGCTGCCCTAACCGGACACCCTTGGTACAGTAAACAAAGTCCTGATGACAGTATTCCGCTTGGTCCAGGGATGTACGTTCGAGCCATAGCACTTTGCTGCATGAAAATTTATGCGGTCAATATAGGATGGCGCTTGGTACAGGGTCCGGCCAAAACACAGGTTCTACTGTACAGCCAAATATCAAAGAGACTCGGAAGTAACATGTCTTGAGTCACCTACCTGGCTAGGATTCTGTCATTCATGATCGAAGTAACACTGAGTGCGTTCGATTATGCACTTGAATCGATTCATGAATCCATTCGTATGCATTCAAATCGTTCGATTTTTATGTCACGAGCCCTGGAATCGATTCGGAATCCATTCACCCTATTCACATGGGGTGATGTGAATAGCGCGAATCGATTCGTGGGCATATTCGAACGCACTCACTAATGCTGTGATCACCATTGCAACTGATGCCCAGGATTTTCATCGTCACGGAGATCCGGATGGCTGCCAATTTATTGTTTATATCGTTATCCGACAGTCGGCCTAAACACCGTTTGCCACATACATGTTTATGTTGGTCGACAGCATGTTACAAGGCGGAGGACGCACTGTGTTGAAAAAACAGTGCTCCTGCCTACAACCCTGCTGTCAACCAAAATAAACATGTTACCTATCAACAAGGCTAGGATGACACACGCCACATGCATGGACCTGACAACAAGTGCAAGAGAGCTTACCCGAGCACACCAGCAGCACGATCCTTGAGCAGCCAGATCTGTTCTCTGATCTCTTGTGCTCGCTTTACATCCTAGAAATACACACAGGAATAAGAACACGCGCATGCGTTGCACACACAAGCACACAGGCCATATAGCCATTAAATTGTGTCTTGTTCAGGGTAATTGTTCATGAACAAGACAAGCATGCAATAATTTTACGTAAGCCATCAAGATAAACGACACGAAATTCAGGCTTCGTGTGCATGGGGTAATATCCACTCATTATCCCATGGTGAGGTGTGATTGGGATGATATCAGCCAATCAGCAGCCATTCTGAGAAGGGTATATTCAGCGACACCCCCCCCCCCCCCCCCCCCCCCCCGCTCGGTTCACATGGGTCATTCAAAGAGTAAACGAGAGAGCTTGGAAGCTCAGGGCCCTACGCTATGCTTTTTTGCCTAGCTCATGCATGTTACTAGAACAGATGGAAATATTTTTTTCCATTGATTGGCTACATCATCGTATTGCAAAAACGTTTCAATCAGTTTGAATATGAGCACAACGAACTGATCGGCTACATCATTGTATTGCAAAAAGTTTCCATCTGTTCGAATAACATGCATGATGAGCTAGGCAAAAAAGCATAGCGTAGGGCCCTGAGCGAAAGAAACGAGAGAGCGTGGAAGCTCAGGGCCCTACGCTATGCTTTTTTTGCACAGCTCATCATGCATGTTGTTAGAACTGATGGAAATGTTTTTTCCATTGATTGGCTACATCACACTTTCTCTTTGCATTCGAGGGCAATACGACACCGTCTACCACCTTGATGACCTAGGCAAAAAAAGCATAGGGATGCTATAATTTTTTCATTTCTCCTATTTATTTATTTTCAAGACATAACCTGGGATTCGAACCTACACTATCGCCCTGCATGCATTTCCGATACACTTCGCATACATACTCATTCTTCCAAGTTGCTTCACGTTATGATCTTGCATTCGAAAGCCCTATTTGAATATTGTGGCCAGCTGTCTTTGATGGTCCGGTACAGGACAGGTACGGGATAGCGCCAGGCATCTTTTCCGTTCTTCGGCCACAGCTCTCGCCTTCATCTCTGGTGCGGGTGTAATCTAGTGACTTCGTACATGCGTTATAATAGACCAATCCCTTTGTCTGGGTTCGTGAAAAGTACCACGCGTGCAAGTCAGCTCGTGTGAAGTGCATGGTTTTGTATTTAGTTGGTATGCGGCAGCTTATGGGACAGACGGCTACGATGCCCACCATACCACAATGAACTGATCGGCTACATCATTGTATTGCAAAAAAATTCCATCTGTTTGAATAACATGCATGATGAGCTAGCCAAAAAAGCATAGCGGAGGGCACTGAGCGAAAGAAATAAACTTTCTCTTTGCATTCGAGGGTAATACGACACCGTTTACCACCTTGATGACCTAGGCAAAAAAAGCATAGGGATGTTATAAATTGTTCATTTCTCCTATTTTTTTTCAGACATAACCTAGGATTAGAACCCTCACTATCGCCCTTCATGCATTCCACCGATACACTTCGCATACATACTCATTCTTCCAAGTTGCTTCACGTTATAATCTTGCATTTGAAAGCCCTATTTGAATATTAGAGAGGTTCTGCACAACGAAAATTCGAACGAAGTTTCGCGACAGGCCTTGCGAAAATGTGTACGAATTTTCGCACGAACTTTGTGTTCTGCACATTTTCGTAGTTTGCACGCGCCAAGTGCACGTACGACATGACCCAATCTCACGAAACTTCCTACGAAAGTTCATTTCGCGTTCCCTGCAAGTTTCGCGTCCAAAGTTGCGAAAGTTCGTGCGAAGTTTCTCACTTCGTGACGTAGAGCGAAAGTTCGTACACATTTTCGTTTTGCAGAACGTCTCTATTGTGGCCAGCTGTCTTTGATGGTACGTACGGTACGGGACAGGTACGGGTTAGCGCCAGGCATGCCGACGGCACAAACACACAAACACGTAATTAAAGCTGTGTGGACCCTGGCTAGCGCCAGACGTTACTGAAGTAACGTCTTTTGCATAGCTACGGGAATAAGGGAGTTAAGTGTTGGTTACACTCTATATTTAGGAAAGCACCACGGGATAACTGGATTATACCATTCGTACCCTGTGTATACCGTGTCTGGTGGACATAGTACTCATGCTATAATCCATACGTTATTATACTAGAACATGGTATTATACTTCCCATGTGCAGGCCGCCTCTGGTTGTATTGTATACTAGTACATGTACAATATTGCTGTGTGTGTGTGTGTGTGTGTGTATAGTGTGTGTGTGTGTGTGTGTGTGTGTGTGTGTGTGTGTGTGTGTGTGTGTGTGTGTGTGTGTGTGTGTGTGTGTGTGTGTGTGTGTGTGTGTGTGTGTGTGTGTGTGTGTGTGTGTGTGTGTGTGTGTGTGTGTGCGTGTCTGTGCACCAACAGACACACGAGGACAAAGTGCAAACCTACCCCATCAGCTTTGGCCTGAGCCATTTCTTGCCGCAGTGAGTCTATAGAAGGCTGACCAGACCTAGGCCCCGCACCAGCTGACGTCACTCCACCAGAAACCATAGACCCTGAAGCAGGTTCAGACGTATCCAACAAGCGCTTCTTGGCCCTAGCTGCCTGGCGTTTGGCATTCTTCTTGGCAGTTTTACCGCCAGCGCCAGCGTCTGCAGGCCATAGGAAATCCACAAGCCAATACGTGAACAAATATGACAGAAGAGGCAAGAGCAGGACCGACAGAAGAAGCGGCAACCGACCTGCCATGTTAATGCGGGACGGAGACGACTCTATCTCTTTCTTTCAGGAGTGTGTACAGCCGGATGTTGAGGAAGTGCTCAATTAATAATTTTTTGTTGTGTATCAAATTGGGATATTGGTGGACACTGCGCAGAAAGTGGCACTACGTCAAGCAATGTGAAAGGACTTGCACTGGGACAAGCAGAGAAAAGCAACAGCACTGCGTCCTAAAACTGGCAAGAGAAAGCAAGTTCGTGACAAGAAGAACGGGCAAACCGAGGCAGGAAGTTCGCTGTGCTGAACTTTTCTCAGCAAATTTCAATATTTTTATTTGAATGAGATGGCGCATGGCATGTACATGTACACAAAAAAAAAACAGATTAATCCGGACAAAATCATTATTTTTATGATTATTTTTTGTTCATCATCATGACATCAGATCAGCACAAAGATGCAGGTGATGTCATTGATTATGCACGAGTGATTATCGGTCATCGCATAATATTGGTACAACTTTAGCGTACAGTTTCATGTAGGTACAACTAATGTTACTTTGTCGTACAAACTCATAGGCGGGTACGACTTTGTACAGCTGTAGTACATTCAACATCATAATGCACGTTTTCTTGTACATTCCCGGATCCCATCATGCATGGATAATGGAAGTTTCCGGAGGAGGAAGGAGGAAACTGTAGTTATCACCAACCCTCACCGCGCCCAGCTCACGCCGCTACGGCGTGCGACCTGAGCTGGGCGCCCTGCCCAGTATGGAACTGTCCTCAAGCCAGTCACGTATTTGGCAGCCCAGTGAGCTGTCTACCGGATCGCAGCGTTTAGAAGCGCCAAATGCGGCAGGGCCAGTCTCAGGCTGGTCGCGTAGGCGGCAGGCCGGCGGGCGACCGGCAAGGCTGCATTCGCATTTGGATCACCGAAGTGATACAGGTGCTTCGACGGCACTCCGTGGCGCATCAAGGAGGCATCTGGGGCCCAGGCAGCCCGCCCGTAAGCGCACCACCGTATCAGGTATGCGCAGGTGGAGCAGCAGAGCAAGATGTGTGCCGGACACTCACCATCATCCGGTCGACTGCATGGTTGTGCGACTTTACACAGCCGTCACTTATTACTTGCTATTGCTTGCAGAAGGCCAGAATTTTTTTTTCTTTTTTCGCTCTTTCCCTTCTTCCAGGCACGGCTTCATGTTAGAGCAGTAAATTGCAGTTAGGGACTCAGCTGAGTCAAGCTGGACTCAGCGTGTCAAGTTTGGCATAATACAATAAGCGCGCTATCCCCAAACAGTTGTGTGGTTATTGTGTGAGTGTATATGCAGGAGTCCGCGGTCACGTGAGGGGGAGTGATAAACGTGGGTTTTATGCAAAATTTCTCGAAAACGCGGATGAAAGCTAATGGAAAATTGGGCGGCTGCGGAATCCTGTTTGGACAGGCTGGCTCCTTCCTTCATCATTGAATCCAGGCTGTGGCAGCAACCAAACCATTTTCGTTTTGTGTTACATAGTCACATTGCACATGCATGATGCCAAGGCCTTGCCCTGTGAAAAATGCTGGCACCTCCCACGAGTCCCAGAGCCTAGGCTAGCAGAGGGTAGTGCAGGCAACCAAGTACGTGTACTCAGAAACAATTGACAAAAGGCATATCGGTAACGTCAGTAGAAAGACCTTCAAGAAGAGACCAGAGAAAACAAGATGCTAAAAGGAGAATGGGACAAGAGCCACAGAAAAAAGGATCGCCATAGAATGATAGATAACGCCACGATGGCTATGTATTTCGCTCACTGTCAGTCCATGGGTGCTGGTCATAGCAGATCGGGTGAAGCACTTCCCAGACAAGTGAACGCCGGTTGAAATGACGATGTATAATCTTAGGACCAATGTTCTTAGGTTCTGACACGGGGGAACATGGCCCAACACGCACAGCAACATTGTGCTATTGCATGCCTCTCTATAGAACAGCATGTCGAATAGAGCGCCACTGCAAAGCAGGATGGTGTCGCCGCCAAAGAACTACCCCTATAAAAATGAATGTTGTGTGCGGACATTAAAACGGATGTAATGTCGCGCGTGGACATATGGAGAGGAGTCAAAACAACTAAACGCTGCGGTTTCAACACAAGGCATGCATGGCCACGCAAGATAACCCGTGTCTACCACACGCCTCTCAGGAGAATGGCAAACAGCTGTTTAGCTGTATCAAAGCGCACACCTTGAAACAGGGAAAATAATTTCAACAGAGAGGTTCCTATAGCCAAGTATAGGTAGGACACCCATCGTCAGTGGCTCTCCCAAACATGACATCATTCGCCAGCACCTCTCCTGGGTATGACATCATTCGTGAGCGCAGACTCTGCTCATGCTAAATCAGCTATCCACAGCCATAGCCTAGCAATAGCGAACAGCACTCCACATCACTTCTTATCCATGAACCAGGGCAAGCCGTCATTCTCCCGCCGCCGTGTCAGGATCTCGCAGCCAGTGTCCGTGACAAGCAGGGTCTGCTCGAACTGCGCCGATCTCTTGCCGTCGCGGGTGACGGCAGTCCAGTCATCGGGCCAGGACACGTCACGCCACGAGCCCGCGTTGATCATGGGCTCGATGGTGAACGTGTTGCCGACCTTCATCACTCCCACCGCCTTATTTCCGGCATAGTGCGGCACGTTGGGCGCACAGTGGAACAAGCTGTTGATGCCATGTCCGCAGTAGGACTTGACTACCGAGTACCCGTTGGCAGACGCATGCGCCTGGATCACATTGCCGATCTCACGGAACTTTGTGCCCGGCCGCACAATATCTATGCCCTTCATCAGACACTCATACGCCACCTTGGTGAGATCACGGGACTTCTCATCCACATCACCCACAAACAGAGTCTCGTTCAAATCTCCATGGAAGCCCCGATGATACACGGTGATATCGCAGTTGCACAAGTCGCCGTTCTCCAACGGACGCGTGTCCGGAATTCCATGGCAGATGACCTCGTTCACCGATGTGCACAGCGACTTTGGAAAGTTGTAGTAGTTCAGTGGGCTGGGGTAGCATTCGCGTTCGACGGCCGCCTCGTGCATCAGCCGGTCAACCTCGTCCGTCGTTACGCCAGCTTCGCATGCCCTGGCGGCAACGTCTAGGCACTCTCGTGCCAGCTTTCCCACTACACGCATACCTTCGATCTCCTCGTCGTTTAGCACGCGTATCATACCTGCGCGTTTGGCCTGCTGCTCGCTGATTGGTTCACCAGTTTCTGCATAGTCAGGTCTTGGAATGTGCGCTGGCACAGGTCTGTACGGACTGACGGGATACGGACGTAACGGGCCTGTGAACTGGAAGCCAGACCACTTTCTTGAAGAGAGAAGGGCCTCCTGCGGAGTTTGATCCTTGCTGGAGGCCGTCATGTCGTGTACACCTTTGTGTGCTTTCCACGAACTTTTGAAGCAGTCCTGCGAGCAGAAGAAGCTGCCTGGAATACCCAGCTTCACGCAAGTCGGACAGCGAAGCTTGGACGGCTTGCCGCATCCCACTGTTTCGCAAATAGCATCCATTGTGCTCCACAGATGGCAACGTACAGGAAAAAATTGCTACTGTAAAGAGGGGAACAAACAACACATGGAAGGTGCATGCAAAATGTTCTATGCTGAGAAAAAAAAACTGGTGTTCATTTTCGTTTCCAAAACGTTTGCGAAACAAAATTTTTAATTTAGGCCATGGTACCATAGTACATGTACCGTACTGGCAATACAGTCAACTTCGCTAATAACGACTGCGGATATAACGACAATTCGCGAATAACGACCGAATTTCCATGCCCAGAGCAAAGTCCCATCTAACTGTATATATTTAACTTCGGATATAACGACTATCTGAATAACGACAATTCGCATATAGCGACATGCTTTTAGTGCCCCGTGGTCATATTCACTGCTTGAATAACGACTTTCTGGGCTTTTGACAGCTATTTCAAGTACCTGTCAGTCAAGTACATGTAGTGTCATGCAGAAGTACCAGAACCTATGCATATGGTGCACTGGTGATGGATATTATTGCACACATGCAAGAAAATGCAGCCGGGGGGGGGGGGCTTTTTCTTCCTTTTTAATGTTGGCTTCAAAATGGTTGGATTTACCAGCACACCTATATGTATACAATGTACATGTAGTTGTACATGATTGTACAGTAATCATCATACATGTACATATCTCTGGCCCTGTAGATTGCTCAAAAAGGCATATTTTTCAATTGATTTCCCTTGCATATTGAATTTTTAGTTCCTTTCAACTGCAATATGAAAATAAAGTACACATTGACATAGAGCAAAAAAAGAGCTTGATTTTGATATGCATATCATACTATACAAAATATGGGTTCACATACGTTCAAATGGGACTTCGGTTATAAGGACACTTCGCGAATAAGGACACTTTTCTGATGCCCCGCCGAATGTCGTTATTGGCGAAGTTGACTGTATATGTTGCCGCGTAAAGGCCGATTCACAATACAACTTTCTAATTTCTGCGACGCGACACGCGATTTGCGACAGTTGCGACAAGAAACTGCCTGTCGCGAGCTGTCGCAAGCTGTCGCAAGCTGTCGCAATGCACCTGTCGCAGAAGTTGAAGAAAGTTCAACTTTTGCGACGTGACATGCGACACGCGACATACACAAATGGAGTACAGTTTCGACCCTGGGTGCACGTGCAGTGTACGTGCAGTGCACGTGCATAGTACTACTTATACCAAGAGTCCGGAGTCCATAACCCAAGAGTATGCAACTGTGATTATGGGTGCATGCGTGGCGCGCTGCCTTCATTACGTAACTTGCCTTCATCACGCTCTGAAAGCATGCATTCAAACTCTCAATTTCTCGCACGAGCCCATCCGTTTTTGCTCGATTCGTTCCAGTACCTACACAATCTCTGAATTCTGGCGCGTGAACTCCAGTTCCGTACGAAAGTTCATTTCAAACTAGCGGGAAAGTGCGGTGTTTGATTTTCCGCAGTGCGCGGACTGCAGCTGAATGATGTAATGAAGGCAGCGCGCCGCGCGGTTGGCCCATAGAAAAGAGATCACAGTTGCATACTCTTGGGTTATCTGGTTATGGACTCTTGCTTATACTTGTGCATGAGGATGTCGCAAACATGAAGAATATTGTGAACCGTGTGTGTCATGATGACTGCGCAGTCATGAACTTACTATTTCCCGCTTTTCCCACGTCGTGCATTATTGTACACATTTCGCGTATGCATGCTTTGACCCCTAGGCCTACTATCTCTTACACTTAGTTACAGCCATATCTGTTGTAAGTTCAAACGGGAGTTCAAACTCTCGCTCCTTTTGGACGCCTTACGTCATAATCGTTTACCGTGTTTTTAGAGCGGAGAACAGTTTTTTCTTCTTGGTCTAGTTTTCTGGTTTTTTGGTATGGAAGTTGTGTCTGGTTAGACCTTCTTCTCGTGACAGTGTTTTCGATAATAGCACTTGATATGATGAGTTTTTGATGTTCTCACGACGGAGACGAGGGACTGTGATCACAGCCACCGTTGAACTGCCCTGGAGTGCAGTAGTAATAGTATTTTAGACCCCCTTATTTTCCCTCGTTTATGTCCGTTCGTGACATGGTGCTGTGACCAGGATAGGATATGATGTCAAGTGAAGACTCTAATCGTACTAGTGAAGCCACTGAAGGTTGTGCTACAGCCACAACATGTCAGGAAGATGACTCCCAGAAGAAAGGCCTGCAGGCCATCAAGGACGCGCAGAAGCGTCGACGCCGGTGCATGCGAAGATACGAGCGCATCAGGGCATGTACTGCGTACATTTTGGAAAAAACAACAGAAAGCTATGTGGAAGTATGGATCGATCCAAAGAGGCTTCAGCCCCAGATTGACGATGCTGTACAGTTGAAACGAGAAATACTACTCACCCAGGATGAGATTTTCAATGTTCTGGACGACTTAGAAAGATGTAGTGTACACGACGAAGAAGAGGAGTGGGAGCGTGAATTTAATGTGTCTTGGCGCATTTTTGAAGATGCCCAGATAGCTGTCGACCAAGTCGTATTTGAAGAGGAGAAATTGAAGCGTCAGTCCCAATCCGCCATTCTGGCTGCTCAGCAACAGCACCAGAAAGCCTCAGTGACTTCAGTGGATGCCACCACCAATAGTGCCAGTGCCACTGAGGACATACCAGTAGTTGACGAGGAGGCGCATCAACAAACAGCAGTGCAGCTGGAAGAAGATTCTAGAGACCAGAACGAGTCTCCAGCTATGATCATTGTAGATGGCATCCGACGAGCATCGTCAAGTCTCAGTATCCACAGTGCACCAACAACGCTGTCCACCATTGAGGTGGCGGCACAGGCAGCAGTAGCAGCCATGCAAGCTGCACGCTCCAGTCCAGTGGTGAAACTTCCTCAGCTGAAACTGTCTCAGTTCAATGGAGACATCATGGACTGGCCAGAATTCTGGCAGACATTTGAGTCCTCTGTTGGTCTTCGTCAATCGTTGCCGGACGTATCAAAATTCACGTACCTCAAAAGCGTCCTGACGGGTGTCGCCGCAGCAGCCATCGAAGGCATTCCAATAACAGCAGCTAACTATCCTATCGCAGTTACGATGCTGAAGGACAAATTTGGACAGCCTGAGCTGATAGTGGCAACACTGTATCGTAAACTGGCACAGCTGCCACAATGTAACAACCGGTTTACTGAAGTGAAGGCTACCATTGACCAAATGGAGAAACTCCTTCGTCAATTGGAAGCTCAGGGAGAGAACCTGGATACTCAGCGCGTCCTCATTCAGCAACTCTTCTCGAAGTTCCCGTTCCAGCTCGTCAGCAAACTGGAGGAGCAGAAATCCGACCATACTGTGCCATGGACGGTCAAAACAGTACGGGAGATGCTAGCGAAGTATGTAGCAATGCAGAACACAGTTCGTCAGTTCACCGACAACATCAGCCAGACACCTCAGCCTAAGATACATGGACACCAGCAACAACACCATCGTCCACCAACAATGGGATTCGTATCCAGCCAGGCAAGCCCCAGAAGAGAACCGTCCTGCGTCTTCTGTCGGTCAAGCCATTTCAGTGATGAGTGTACCAACTACTCAACACTGGATTCCAGGAAGGATCAACTGTTGTCCCTACGTAGGTGCTTTGTGTGCCTCAAAGAAGGCCATATCGCAAGGAATTGTGCACACCGTAGTAGAAATTGCTACCACTGTAGCGGAACAGGCCACAGTCGTGCTATTTGTCCCAAGAAGGGTCAACAATATAATCCAGCAGTCGAAGTTCCGAAACACCAGCAAACAAATTCACTGGCCAATGGCAGTCCACAGACAGCAGCAATCGCAGCTTTGTCACAGACAGAGATGCCAAGCCAAGAGCCGGCGGCAATTCCAGATGAAACCACGGAACTAGCCACCACGAGCGTCTCAACACTGAAAGCAGTTATTCAGTCAGCCATGCTGCAAACCGCTAAGTGTAACGTGACTGACCATTGTGGGAAGAAGGTCATGGTCAACGCACTACTGGACAGTGGCAGCCAACGATCGTTCATCACTGCAGCTCTAGCTAAACGACTCCAGCTACCAGTCGAGAATGAAGAGAGGCTCTACCTGAACACCATGGCAGCAACTAAGTCCAAGAGCTTCAATTCGCAATCGTTCCAACTCGCTGTCAACCTCCGAGACGGTAACATGGCACAGATAATGGTGAATACTCTGCCTACCATAACCAACCCAATTGTGAAACAAGCCGTGCAACAGACCGACTTGGCGTTTCTTGAACAGCTGTCTCCAACAGCGCTAGCAGATTCTGTGCCTCACGCAATGGAAACTGTCAACATCGACTTTCTAATTGGTGCTGACTACTTTTGGCAACTGGTGGGCAATAATGTTATCACACTGCCATCAGGACTCAAGCTAGTCTCCTCCGAATTTGGATACCTGCTCACCGGCTGCAGTTCACTACCGGATGAATGCAGCAATGATGACACGACCTCCCTGGTGGTTACCAGCAGCGGTTCAATTTTCTCAGGAGCTGCAAGCATCTCCAACCGTAACACAGAGGACAGGGTACTGTCTCAATTCTGGCAACTGGAGAATATCGGAATCAAGGATTCACCCTACGCGAATGATGACGAAATCGCACTGGCGCAATTTCGCAAGACAACGGAAAATTCCGATGGCAGGTATTCCATCCAATGGCCATGGAAGCCTGATGACACCAAAGATCAACTTCCTAGCAACTACGGCTTAGCCCTTGGCCGAATGAAATCACTGGCCAAACGACTCGCTACAGACGGACAGCTGCTCGAGAGTTATGACAAGGTGATCCGACAGCAGCTAGCTAAGGGAATCATTGAAGAAGTTCAACTTTCCGGAACCAGTGGTAAACAACACTATTTGCCACACCACCCCGTTGTGACACCAGCGAAGTCAACAAAGGTCAGGATAGTGTATGATGCATCAGCCAAAGCGAGTGCAACATCTCCAAGCCTGAACGACTGCCTCTACCGTGGCCCAGTGCTACTCCCTGACCTCTGCGGCCTGCTAATGCGTTTCCGTCTCAAGCCAATTGTGATTAGCGCTGACGTAGAGAAAGCATTTCTTCAAATTTCTATTCAGCCAAGTGACAGGGACGTCACCCGATTCATCTGGTACAAGGACTGTACCACACCTGAGAAGGTTAACGGCAATGTCACAGCGTACCGTTTCTGTCGAGTGCCGTTCGGTGTAGTCTCGAGCCCATTTCTGCTCGCTGCTACCATTCAGCTGCACCTCACACAGGCCCAGACCGATGTGTCTGGTGCTATTGCACGTGATCTGTATGTGGACAACCTAATAACCACGGTCTACTCCCCAGAAGAAGGTATTCATCTCTACAAGGAAGCCAAGCAGCTGTTCTCAGATGCATCCATGAACCTACGGGACTGGACCTCCAACTCCGACAAAGTGTTGGACAAGATTCAAGAAATCGACCGATTGCCATCAGCATCTACCAAAGTCCTTGGGCTCAAGTGGGATAGCAAAGCAGATAACATCGCCGTGTCCAACAGCATCAATGAGAAATCAGTCGGTCCAGTCACAAAGCGCAGCGTGCTGAACAAAGTGGCAAGCGTGTTTGACCCACTCGGATTGATGACACCATCTACACTGCAAGGGAAGCGGTACCTTCGTCGGCTATGGGAGGAAGGTCTGGAGTGGGATGCCCCATTGTCCGCACCAATGCTCCTGGAGTGGGACAACATCCAATCAGCACTCCGGCAGACGACGACCGTCACCATTCCAAGGTTCATTGGTCCTGCGAGTGCAAGTCAACCGATGAGTCTACATATCTTCACAGATGCATCCAAGGATGCATATGCAGCAGCAGCTTACCTCCAAGTGCAGATTCCGGATTCCAACAAGTACACGGTGAATCTCATCTTCTCCAGATCCCGACTGACCCCGTCAGCCAACAAACCGTCCAAGAAGCAATCAGTCACCATTCCTCGTATGGAACTGCTCGGCGTGGTCATCGGATTCAGGATGGTCAAGTTCATCCAATCCCAGCTTCAACTTCAGAACAACATCCCAACATACCTCTGGACTGATGCCAAGTGTGTTCTCCACTGGCTCACAACGCCCCATCATCTCTCAACATTTGTTGCCAATCGTGTGAAGGAAGTGAAATCCAATCAGCAGCTACAGTTTCGTCACGTTCAGTCCCAGGACAACCCTGCAGACATAGCAACACGCGGTCTTCAGCCAGAGGAGTTGAAGGAGTCTTCTCTCTGGTGGCAGGGTCCTGCATGGCTAGCAGGAGACAAAGAGGACTGGCCAACA
Organism: Sycon ciliatum; assembly: GCF_964019385.1. NCBI lineage: Eukaryota > Metazoa > Porifera > Calcarea > Leucosolenida > Sycettidae > Sycon > Sycon ciliatum. The sequence continues at coordinate 23,448,411 of NC_088650.1, forward strand.
GGAAAACTGATCGTCACGCAAGAAGACATTGCAGAAGCAGACAAAGAGAGACGCTCCCCTCTCATTACAATTGGGAACACAGCTGCCGTCATCAACGACAGCACAGAAACGTATTCGCTTCAGGCAGCAGAACAACGTGTTTCATCCCTCAGATCGCTCTTGAGGACTACAGCAATCTGCCTCCGTTTCATTGGCAAAAAGATCTGGAGCAAGGTCAGTAGCAGCACACGAGAGAAGCTACGGCCAAAGATTCCCCTCGCAGCAATGGTCTTTGATGATGCTTCGCGCACCAAGTACGTAGCAGCCAGTGATCTCAGCATCGCAGAGAAGATCATCATCAGACAACACCAACAACAGAACTTCACGGATGCGTTCAAAGCTATAGACAGCGGTACTCGTCACCCCCTTCAAGACCAGCTCGGACTTCGCCTGGATGCTGAAGGACTGCTAAGATGCCATGGAAGGCTAGACAATGCTCAGCTACCTGAAGATGCGACTCGCCCTATGCTGATATCCCGACACAGTAAGCTAAGTACTCTGATCATCCGGGAAGTTCATGCGCGTCTCATTCATGCCGGAGTGTCTCACACACTTGCCCAGATTCGACAGAAGTACTGGCTTCCACAAGGGCGAGCAGCTGTGAAAGCCGTTCTGAGTAAATGTGTCATTTGTCAGAAACACGAAGGGCAACCGTTCCGTCTACCCCAGATGCCACAGCTACCAGCAGAACGAGTACAGCAGTCTCATCCATTTCAGTACATCGGCCTCGACTATCTCGGCCCATTCAGCGTCAACATCAGCAGTACAACACAGAAGGTATGGGTGTGCCTCTTCACCTGTATGGCAACCCGTGCGGTTCATTTGGAAGTAGTGATGGGATTAACAACGGCCCAGTTCGTCAACTGTTTGAAACGATTCATTGCCAGGCGAGGACGACCTGACAAGATCATCTCAGACAATGCGCCACAGTTCAAGTTGGCACAGACGTACCTCGATCAGAAGTGGAAAAAGATCCTAACCTGCCCTGAGCTGGCCTGCTACCTTGCAGAACACAAGGTAACCTGGGTTTTCACCACTGAGTTTGCACCGTGGCAAGGCGGTTTCTATGAGCGACTAGTTGGTCTGGTGAAGCGAGCTTTCCACAAAGCCATTGGCCGCAGTCGATTCACCTACGAGCAGTTCAACACAATCACAACGGAAGTTGAGGCAATGCTCAACACACGCCCATTGACGTATGTACCGTCAGAGTCGACAGATGGAATCATCACGCCAAACCACTTCATTGCCCCAACTCGCTCACTGGGACTTCCTGACGATATCCAGTCAGATGACTACATGCCCCAACGAGATCCAGTCGCTACTATTACGTCACTGCAGAAGAAGCAGCAAGCTGCACTGGACACGTTCTGGAAGTTGTGGAGAGATGACTATATCCTTGCACTTCGCAGCCGACAGCCAATCAACCATCGTCTCAGGAGGAGCCGAACCACTGATCCCAAGATCGGCGACATGGTCATGATCAAGAACGACCAGCTACCACGTGGAATGTGGAAGATGGGAAAAATCAGAGAACTGCATGACAGCGCGCAGGACGGCAAGACTCGTTCGGCGACAGTACAGACGACCAACTCCATCCTGAACCGACCGATCAACCACCTCTACCCGCTAGAAGTGAACGCAACGGAGGAGAAGGAGAACACTGATGTCATCGACAACGGCAGCACTGATGTTGCTAGCAGCAGGCCTCAGCGCATGGCCGCCCAGAAGGCAAAGGAAAGGCTCAATGCACAAATGCAGGCTGAGCTGGTGTCTGTAGCTTTCACCTTTGTTTCTACGTATGTATGTATGTAGACAGTATCTATTCCATTGTCTTTTAATATTCAATGTCACAGTAAAATAGTTTGTTTCTTTTGTTCCTCGGGAGTGTCATGACTGCGCAGTCATGAACTTACTATTTCCCGCTTTTCCCACGTCGTGCATTATTGTACACATTTCGCGTATGCATGCTTTGACCCCTACTATCTCTTACACTTAGTTACAGCCATATCTGTTGTAAGTTCAAACGGGAGTTCAAACTCTCGCTCCTTTTGGACGCCTTACGTCATAATCGTTTACCGTGTTTTTAGAGCGGAGAACAGTTTTTTCTTCTTGGTCTAGTTTTCTGGTTTTTTGGTATGGAAGTTGTGTCTGGTTAGACCTTCTTCTCGTGACAGTGTTTTCGATAATAGCACTTGATATGATGAGTTTTTGATGTTCTCACGACGGAGACGAGGGACTGTGATCACAGCCACCGTTGAACTGCCCTGGAGTGCAGTAGTAATAGTATTTTAGACCCCCTTATTTTCCCTCGTTTATGTCCGTTCGTGACAGTGTGTACGTGTCGCTGTCGCAGCTCGTCGCATGCGTCGCAAGTCGCATGTCGCGTCGCAGAAAGTTGTATTGTGAATCGGCCTTCACGCGTAACGCAGGGGGGTGCGGCGTAACGCGCAACCAGGCTAGTGCGACAATTTTTCGTTGAGTTCGTAACGCGCGTCCGGCGGGGTGCGGCGATCTTTTCATTGCAAAAAAGGCTGAAAACAACTGTGAAAGCACGTGTACCGCGTGGTGAAAAGTTCAAAACTGGACGCAGCAGGAAGTCCTGCAATAGCAAAAAAAGGACTGCGGCAATATAGAAACCTGTGTAACGGCTCCTGTGCGACTTTGCATGTAACGCCCTGCGTGCGGCAAACATGTGCCAATGTAACGCTTCATGGCCTCACGTCACTGCGGCAACATATATTGCCAGTACGGTAAAAATTATCTTTGATTCTCAAGTATGCGCATATATGCGCGCACCGATTTTTGGCGGCGCACGGATGATTTTTTTATTTCTATGCATGCATATGCGCACATGAAAACGGTCAATGCGAAAGGCGTGAATCAGGGAGTAGTAAAATACCGGTATTTTTCTACTCCCTGGCCTAATAATTATTAACCTGTGACGTTCATGTGTGACCCTATCTTTGGAAATGAAAAAAATTGTGGGAAATAGAATAAAAAGTCGCTCGCTCGCACCGATTTTCACAGGCTCATGACCTGAGAATCAAATTTATTTTTTACCATGGCCTTAATCGTGATTTGTGACATCTGAGTCTCTGACGAAAGTGCTAGTGACATCATGATGACATGTTTCCTAGATTGTTGTGAACCAGGCTTCAACCGGCCAAGCTAAGGAACCATCGCAAAAGTAGTTCGCAGAAGCCCCCGCGGCCCGAAACGAAGACCGTTAGTTTCGGGCCTGACCCCCCTCAAACGAAACTACAGCCACAATATGGGCTTCATTACTTCACTTGGATGCTCACACATAATAATTATTATAAAATACTACACAAGCATTGTTGTATCAGTGTTTATACCAGGGAGTAGTACAATACAATATTGTACTACTCCCTGGTTTATACCTCACTCCATATACACCCACACTCATATACCAGATCTCCCATGAAGTTTATAAATTTCCATATACACTGTTCAATATACACCACTAAGGAGGTATATACACCACTAAGGAGGTATATACACCACTGAGGAAAACCATCAGAAAAAAAACCACTGAGGGGCTTTCTTGCTCTAAAAAGGAGTGTATATAGCTTTCTTTCTCTAAAGCTATATTCACTCCTTTTTAGGGAAAGAAAGCTATATTCACTCCTTTTTGCTCTTGAGCTTGCGCATGGAGAGGTATAAATATATTATAACAAGGGACCGAGTGTATAATTATCGAGAAATATAGACCAGTATAAAAACCGAGGTGAAGCCGAGGTTTTTATAACTGGTCTATATTTCTCGATATACACGAGGTCCCTTGTTATAATAATATTTATACCTCTCCATGCGCAAGCTCAAGAGCAAAAAGGAGTGAATATAGCTTTAGAGAAAGAAAGCTACATGTATATACACTCCTTTTTAGAGAAAGAAAGCCCCTCAGTGGGTTTTTTTCTGATGGTTTTCCTCAGTGGTGTATATACCTCCTTAGTGGTGTATATACCTCCTTAGTGGTGTATATTGAACAGTGTATATGGAAATTTATAAACTTCATGGGAGATCTGGTATATGAGTGTGGGTGTATATGGAGTGAGGTATAACGAGAAATATCGACCAGTTATAAAAACCTCGGCTTCGCCTCGGTTTTTATACTGGTCTATATTTCTCGATATACATTCGGTCCCTTGTTATAATATACATGTATACGTAACAATGTACAGCACTTTATAAATGCAACGATGATATCACCTTGCAGTGGGTGATCTAAGAACGAGAACAGCTAGAGCTATGCAGTTGTATCCTTTGAGCATGCTAATCTATTATTAGCTCCTACATGTCGTCAATACTTTTTTGAATTGAAGCCCGGTTTGCGATTTTCGACACCGACTCCCTCCCCCCCCCCCCCCCCCCAACGTATGCTCTTCGTTTCAGGGGCTTCTGCGAACTTTTGCGATGGTCCCTAAGGACTTCAAGTTCAAGTAATTCAAGTGTCAAGTGCAGTGAGCCAACCCGAACTGGCCGAAGTCCCGAATACTGTACTCGATTATTTTTTTGTAGTCCCGAACCAGCCTGAACCAAGGTAGGGAGTTGGTATGTTGCGACTCCACGAACCACAGTCTTTGTGTAGGAGGGTGGGAAGTTGGGAACCAAATCAATCGATAGCAATACATACATACTGAATAGATAACAAAAGCAACGGAGTCCTCCTGAAAACCCCTCCTTGATAAATAAAACTATTATTTATTATTATTATTATTAAGAAAGGGTTTGCTCCCCACACCGGAGCTCGCGCTATTCCGCCGACTTTACTTGACACTTGACTGACTCACGACTGCCATCCAGAGCACACGAGAAGTCCATCGAACCTTTGACTCGGCAAACCTGCAAGAAAGCACCACTCCCTGCTCAATACACAGTGTTTCGGGGAATTCACCCCTCATCAGTTGAGCTTGAGTAGGCTGAGGAAGATTGTGCCTGAAGAGCACCACTTATATAGTGCTCTCCAGGCACAAACATCACCAGGGATACAGACTTACAGAGACGCTCCGCTTCCAGCGCGATAAACACCTCGTGAACACCAGATAGCAGCGTGAGTGTCGCTCCTGGACGGTGAGACAGACGTCGAGGAATAGCGCGAGCTCCGGTGTGGGGAGCAAACCTTTCTTACAAATCATCGCCGAAGTCGCAACCACTACTTCGTATTTATTATTATTATTTATTAAATTTTTGATAGGGCAATCCCCACAGGCCTATTAACCACTACACCCATGCCTTTTGATTGGTAGCATTTTTTTTAATTTTTTTTACAATGATCACAGCTCACGCCGGATCACATGCAAAGACAAAAATTTGCATAGTGGGAGCATAGTGCCAGGGATGGTGAGACTTTTTGCCCTCGGCCGACCTGAGGTCTCGACGTGATCATGGGGACATAAAACGCACCAAAAAGAAAGAAGAATAAGAAATCATGTGAAAGGAGTGACAGATACTAGTACATGATACGAAGTGTTAGGAGGAGAGACAGTACATTAGAAGGAGGGGAAAGATAAGACTTACGAGTAAGTTCCCACAGGAGCAAGTACAATCATGTACCTCCTCATCCAGGGCCATGCAGCGCACGAAACAAGCACTGGACGTCTACTTGTCTCGCACAATCATTACGGAACGCCGAGGCACACCTAGCCCAGCACCAAGATACCGATCGCGTACACCATCGGTCCTAACAGCCGTGTGATGGAACCATAATCCTCGCCATGAGTTTTCAAATGATCATACCAAACGCAGAGCGGACCGAACTACATTGTAGTTACTTCCCGGCAGCGGCAGAATCATCGGCATACCATCCCTGGCAGACTCTATTCACAGAAGTACACAATGATTTGACCAAAGGCTTCAATGCAGAGGCGTATATTACCATGGATAACGGATCATCCTGTGTGGTTCCCTCACGAGATAGGATGCTTCCACCGCCAGAAAGATACAGGGTTGTTGGAGACTGGTAGGTATTTGTTGATATTTGAGATCGTGGAGGGCACACCCTGGCAATATTGTGAAGGGCGGCGCATCGATTAAGGCTGTTGAATGCATTCTGAGCATCCACCAACAACAGAGCCTCCGTTTCAGCATGCTCAAAGGCAAATTTCATTGCCTGTTGCATCGACTCTACATGTAGGCCCGTAAGGATCTCGGTACAGTTCTGCCACACGACTCCATAACATGATAATGTCGGATTCCATTTCAGCCAAGGCCCTAGGCCACCGTTTGAACAAATTCGTCTAAATACCCCACCTACCCCGATAGGTCGAACTCCAGGATTTCTGGAGTTCGCCCAAAGAGGCGGCAAGCGATATTATATGGCGCCAAAGACCCTTCCGGTAACTGGACTGTACAAACCATACACATAAAATATGAATATGGCATACTATTGTATATTGTAAACTCGGATGTTGAGCCAATAGTAATATTGAAAGAGAAAAGGACTTCTAAGTAACTAGTTATGACTAACTATTGTCGCACTATCTGACTATATTATCATCTCGTTACCTTGGTGGACTGTTGTAAGATGTTGTGTAGTCAGAAGGTGCAGCAGTTAGCACAAAACTGACTGATGTGTTACTGACATTCAACGACCTGATGATAAGCTCTATCACGTCATGGATGGACAAACCAACAGCCTTCCAACTTGGACAGTTCTAAGTCATGAAATAACATGAGAAAGGGTGAGCGCACTCAAGACGAAAACCAGCTAAACATTACGACAAACTAAGAATGTTAGCTTCAACGAGATGGTGCTGAAAGACGAAGGACCACGGCACAGGACGGTCGCGGCTCACTTCGAGAACGCGAAACGACAACCACCCAACTTGGGAGGCTCATGTTTATAACTTAGAGCCTTCCAAGTTGGAAGGCTGTTGGTTTGCGCATCCAAGACGTGATGGAGCTTATCATCAGGTGGTTGAATGTCAGCAACACATCAGTCAGTATTGTGCTAACTGTTGCACCTTCTGACTACACAAGTTGAACACAACGTCTTACAACTTCTTGCTTTTAACTGTTAGTGTTGGACAAAAGCTACGGATAACATGTCACATTTTGGTCCTTTCTTTTTAAATTTAATCCTTGGCTCTCCATCCGAGTCTTACTTGTATTGTATTTGTTTTTATTTAACATCGCAAGTCAAAGGGGCAATCGTTCCCAATGGTATCACATAAAGCCCTCAATATTCGCTTCTCAACAGTGGTGCCATTGTCACTAGGCTATTTTCTTGTTCTGGCTGCCACTCTAAAAAATTTGAAATACATGTACCTTGGAGTAGTGCAAGCAGCCTTGATACCTCACCCGCAGATCAAGACCCAACTCACTGCAGAATACAAAAAGAGATTACATTTGCTTCTTAACAGTGGATTGAATGCGAGAAACATGATCAAGGCCATCAATAGGTTGTGTTTCGTCAGGCTTTGACATGTTCCTTTCTTCTCAGTATTCTCGCTCGCATAGTACTCCACTTCTATGATAATATTGCCTATGCTGTTGCTCATTAGGATTTTGGCAAATTCTACCCTTCGCTTTCATATAACTGGGCCAGGAACCCGTTTGAACTTGCAAAGTACCATAAAATAAAATCAATCAATCAATACGTATGCTCTGCCGGCTATGACATAATAGTTATGGAATTGTAAATTGGACCGAGGCTGAAATAAAGACCACAGATCGAGCGACAAGATCAGCCTTGACTGCGTCTGGATTTCACCACCCCAAAGCCTCAGTCAACAGGCTCTACATGAAGAGGGGAGATGGAGGCCGGGGCTTGGTCTCTTGTGAGGATATGCACGGCCGGAGCATGTGTGGCCTGGCCCGCTACATGAGTACCAGCCCAATAGACCGAATAATCCTGCTTTATCAGTATCATCAACAAAAACCTACAACAAAAAGCCACTCAATAACTGCAAAGGCCGCTAAGTTCCTGTCGAGTTTGGATCTGCCAGCAGCTGGACCAGCTTTACCCAATAAGCATACCATTAAACAAGCGTGCGCAGAGCGAAAATCCAAAACACTTTCCACTATGCCGCTGCATGGGAGATATTGGAGCCGCTTGGAGGAAAATCGCCTCGATAAGGAGCTTACCTTCATGTGGCTGAAATCAAGAACACTGAAACCTTCAACTGAAGGCATGATTATGGCAGCACAAGACCAATCCCTCAAAACGAAAAATTACCAATACGCCATAATGAAGTCAATTGCTCGAACTGATGCCAATTGCAGGCTTTGCAAGGGCAGCTTAGAAACAATTCACCACATTGTCAGTGCCTGCCCAGTTCTTGCTCGGACCAGTTACATCGAACGTCACAACCGGATAGTAAAGTATGTGCACTTCGAAATGTGTAGAGCACGAGATCTACCTACTGGTGCTTCACGATTCGACCACCAGCTCAAGGCATTGGTCAAAAGTGATCGGTATCGGCTCTATTGGGAGTATTCGGTCCCAACTGACCTGAAACTATCAGCAAACAGGCCCGATCTGCTCCTTGTTGATGACAAGGAGCGCATCGCATACATTATAGACATCAGCGTTCCTGGTGAGAACAACATCAATAAGAAAATGGCTGAAAAGCGCTCGAAATATTATGACTTGAAGCGGGAGATTTCCAGAATTTGGTCCCTCACCCAGGTTGACGTGGTCCCTGGGAGGCTTGGTGGGGGAGACTCCTCAATGCCTCCGGACTGTGCAGGGAGGAGACCTGGCTGTTGTGCAACAGGATGCTATCCAAGGTTCGGTTAAAATACTAAGGACTGTCCTTAACATGTAGATGCACATCTGCTGCGTTTTCATGTTCAATAGCCAAGAGACTTGAATAACGACTGATAAAGATATTTCCTTTGTAATCATAACAACATCAACGTCCTGATCATTTTGTACAATACCTGTCTTTGTACAAAACCTGTCGTTGCAAATTCTTTATTATTGTTTTGATGTTGGAGTTTGGATTGAGTTTCTTTCCTTTCTTCCTCTTCCTTCCCCTATTTCTTGTCCCTTTGGTTTTTGGCTTTTTTTCACTTTCTTTTTGCTGTCCCACCCATGGAAATATTTCCCGGTGGGTCTGGCTTATCGCCTTCGAAAGAAGTGAATAAAGGAGACATGATAACACTGATAGCACGCACACATTCTGCGCCAGCGCCAGAGTCCAACCCAGACGGTCCCGCCGACCCACGGACCGCCAGGGCTGTTTTCTTTCATCAAATCAATAGTTATTCCAGCATAGTAAATAGTAAATAGCATTCACGCGGCCCTGTGGTCCGGGAAGCAACACATCCGGACTAAGCACAGCTGGCGCGGCGTGTTTCTGACGCAGGCTATCATTAACCACGCAACCAGTGTCCACCCGTACCCACTGGTACCACGTCATCCATGGCAAGAACTGGCGTATCAGACTGTTCCTTCTCGTAAGGGCTGAGCATTCGCACAGCTGCCGTAACACTGCCCTGGGCTACAGATACACGTACATATAGACGCCTGGAAAAGAAGGATGAGCGCAAATCCCTGTGGTCACTGTGATTGGGAAGGATCGAGTACGCATACCGACTGCAGTACGACACAGGATGACACGTCCTGCTAAAATACATCATGTAGCAGTGAAAAGAATACCTTAATTGCTCACCACCTCGATTATCACCGAACAGAACCTTGGTGCTGATCAAGATGAAGGAGCTAACTGGATCAAATGTGAAGACGAGCCTGAACAAGTATCAGTCATCATGGATTTACTTGCGTTTCACGGTGTGTTTAACAACCTTGTACCTCCTGGTTGGCTTGCTCTCATTTGCCGATTGTGCCGTTTACGATATACCGAAGATCTGCAATGGCATTAATCCGGTCCAGTATCAGGGAATCTATACGGAGGGAAGCCGGATTGATGCGGAAATTTCGCTGGGAAAGAAATTGGCTGATACACACTGGCAACTGGTCCGAATCTACGCGACACTCGAGGTGGATAATCATACCTACGCGCCCGGGTATTGCCCTAAAGACGGATACAGGCCGGCACACGAGATGGAGACGAACGGCTCATGGCTTTCGCTGGCGTTCGTGTATGGACGTGACGCAGGCTATGCAGAATCATTTCTCTCAATTCCCGCCCAAACTCGCTTCTATTCCCTGGGAATCCTTCATGCTAGGGATGCCTGGAAAGCCAATGATCATCAGACGCTCAGGCTCTCTGTGCAAAGTCAGAGCTGCTGGGATGCAAGTAATGCAGAGCAGCGCCTCTCATTCATCACGCACGTAGTCAACACAACCCTGGCCAAGGTTTGGAGACGGGTTACCAAAGGACTGTGGCTAAGTGGAACCATATACATACGATCACCAAGCAATCAGCTACTAGGCGGCACATTTCCACACGCCGTACTTGTGTATGGGTACGTACACAAATACATGAAATGTGACAATCTATATATTGAAGATGGTGAGTTCTACGATGAATCCCTGGCGCCCAATTTCACCTTGTGTAGCAGATGGGTTGAGCTGGATGTGGTTTGGCCAGAAGTGTGGCAGGCAATTGGCTACATGGGCCTCTTGACATTGGTTGCGATTGCATACTTCTTGAAGATCATTTTTGTCTGGGCTAGAAGTCGTTCACCACGGAAATTTCTCCGAAAGGTTAAGAAAGAATGTGAAGCGGACAACTTCCCTGATAACATGTACATGCCCCTACCAGTATTCGACACAAATTGCCTGCAGATTCTGTCGATATCATACATTTGTCAGAGCAGCTCTTGGAGAAGCAGCAAGTTGACGTACGCCATGGGCTGGTTGGTCTCCAACAGCCTTCTCGCTATTCGGGTTGTGATGGTGGTCATAGATATTATCCTACTGGTTACTGGGTTTTCCAGTGTAGCAGGAGGAGGTGACGAAAATCTTGGCCAACAATACGATGCATTACAACCTCTTTTCGGGTGCTTTCAAAAAGAGCCAGGGAACCTCGATGTGGTCATTTTTTCAAGTTGTTTCTTGTTGACAGTGTATGTGTGGTTTGCGCTGTACTTGTGCGCGGAATCATGGGTGGCGAAGAAGAAAGAATCCTGGACAGAGAAGGAGTGTGCATTAGTTGTATTTGTGCTGGAATTTGTCTACAGAATTGGTATGATCATTATCTCTGCTCCAGCAATTCTAACTCTAATGCTCATAATCCTGTTCACTCTCGCTGCCATGGTTACCTACTACCCGTTCATCTTGCTAGCCATCTTGGCGGCCATCAAAGTGATTGTTATTGACGTGCTCTACATCTCTAAAGTGAACGAGACTCTCTCACCTGATATAGTGGCATGCCAGCATGCCGCTGACAAGGCAAGCCAATTGCTACAGGAAGAAGTTGTAATGGACTGTGCAGCAGCTGTACGTACATCTTCCATGACAATGGGAACCATTGACCAGCAAGAAGACATCGGTGACTTTCGCCATTTTGTACCACATCCATGTAGAAAGCAAAGTGTTGCGCAACAGCTGACGAGAGTCTGCAAACTGGCAAATAGAAATGCTTTTCAATCTCACAACCCTGACCCAGTAACAAGTTGTCCTTCAGACAGTCTGGAAAATGCAGCTCTTCAACCCCTGACTGTTCGAATGGCCAGATTGCGAATCAAGACAGTTCTTCTTCTCTGTGCAATGCACGGTGTTGTAGAGCAAGATGCCGCTACAATCAACACACAGCTTTATAAAGACATACACGAGAAGTTGGAAGGGCTGATCAGAAGCCGAATCAAGACATTCATTTTGAGAGCATTTGCTCTGTGCTGGGTGGTTGGCGTGACATTCCTGTCGATCGAGATGACCTTCACTGTCCTCATCAACAGCGATCCTAGCATCAAAACATGGACTGGATTC